>NC_069499.1:1064578877-1064616377 GCF_027579735.1 Bombina bombina
GAATCCGTGGACTCGATACATCTTACAAGAGTAAACTCCCTTCCCCCCAGTAACAGTTTAAATTATTGAATCCAACTGAGAACCAAATAATTTATTACCTTGGAAAGAAAGATAGCAATCTGGATTTTGAAGTCATATCAGCATTCCAAGATTTGAGTCACAAAGCTCTTCTAGCTAAAATAGCTAAAGACATAGATTTAACATCAATTTTGATAATATAAAAAAAAGGCATCACAAATGAAATGATTAGCATGTTGAATCAACTTAACAATGCTAGACAAATCATGATCCGATACTCGTTGCGCTAAAGTATCCAACCAAAAAGTTGAAGCAGCTGCAACATCAGCCAAATAAATTGAAGGCCTAAGAAGATGACCTGAATATAAATAAGCTTTCCTTAGAGAAGATTCAAGTTTCCTATCTAAAGGATCTTTAAAAGAAGTACTATCTTCAATAGGAATAGTAGTACGTTTAGCAAGAGTAGAGATAGCCCCATCAACTTTGGGGATCTTTTCCCAAAACTCCAATCTAACTTCTGGCAAAGGATACAATTTTTTAAACCTTGAAGGAATAAAAGAAGTACCAGGCTTATTCCATTCCTTAGAAATGATATCAGAAATAGCAAATAGCATCAGGAACTTGAAAAACCTCTGGAATAACCACAGGAAGTTTATAAACAGAATTTAAATGTTTACTAGTTTTAATATCAAGAGGACTAGTTTCCTCCATATCCAATGTAATCAACACTTCTTTTAACAAAGAACGAATATACTCCAATTTAAATAAATAAGAGGCACAAAGTCATTTGGAGTGATGAGACCAAAATTGAGCTTCACACCTTACGTCTTTGTTAACGCAAATTTTTTTGGTTATGACACGAGTCGTGTCATTTCTTGTTATCTTCGCGCCAAAAGATTTTCTCAGCATTTGCGTCATTTTTGTTTGCGTCATTATTAGCACAAACAAATTGTTATATTAAAGGGACACTAAACCCAATTATTTTCTTTCATGATTCAGATAGAGCATGCAATTTTAAGCAACTTTATAATTTACTCCTATTATACATTTTTCTTCATTCTCTTGCTATCTTTATTTAAAAAGCAGGAATGTGATGCATAGGATACCGGCCCATTTTTAGTTGAGAATCTGGGTTATGCCTGCTTATTGGTGGGTAAATGTAAGCATCCAATAAGCAAGCACTATCCATGATGCTGAACCCAAAATGGGCTGGCAGCTAAGATTTACATTCCTGCTTTTAAAATAAAGATAGCAAGAGAACGAAGGAAAATTGATAATAGGAGTAAATTAGAAAGTTGCTTAAAATGTCATGCTCTATCTGAATCATGAAAGAAAAAATTTGGGTTCAGTAGAGCTGCGCATCTTCACTTGTCTCACGATTCGATTACGATTATCATTGTAACGATTCGATACGATTCAATTCTACGATGCATCGCGATGCATCACGATTACTGCCCATGATTTTCATGATCTTGTTCTATTTCATATATATATATATATATATATATATATATATATATATATATATATATATATATATATATATATATTTATATATGTGTGTGTATATATATACATATATATATATATATATATATACACATACACACACACATATATATACATACACACATTTATATATATATATATATATATATATTGTGTGTGTATATATATAATAATCTTTTAAACAACTGTGTAAGATGGAAGAGCACTTATAAACATAATACTACAATATGCACAGAAATGTATCTGTAGATTTATTTTACAAAGGAAAACCAGCAGCAGTGTACTCACTCAAACATTCTCACGGAGTACATGCAGACATCTGAAACCTGACCCAGAGAGCATTACCAATAGACCTCCTCTCACACACAAATGTTCCAGTCAGGAATTTTTATGACACCTAGCCTAAAGAGCCGACAGCAGCCTCATGTAAACAGTGAATCTCTTCTTGTGTTATAGATTCACTGTTTACTGCTGCATGTTTCCTCTCAGTCAGACCCCTAGCCCAAACGAGCATTTGAGGGTTGCTGTAAAACTTTTGACTTACTGTATCTAATAGAAACCCTCAAATGCTCGTTTGGGCTAGGGGTCTGACTGAGAGGAAACATGCAGCAGAGACCGCAACAGTAAACAGTGAATCTATAATACAAGAAAAGATTCACTGTTTACATGAGGCTGCTGTCGGCTCTTTAGGATAGGTGTCATAAAAATTCCTGACCGGAACATGTGAGAGGAGGTCTATTGGTAATGCTCTCTGGGTCAGATATCTGCGCAGTGTGCACAGCAAGTCCTGAATCACAGGACTTCCCTGAATCACAGGAGTTCCCTGTCAGACTTGCCTGGCATGTATGGGGTTAATGGTGCCTATCTGGGAGTTGCCTGTTCTATGTCACCTGTCTTTATATAATATAAGCCTTTCCAAGCCGCCTCCTCCCCTGTATGTCAGTTTGTTTATTTTTTTATTGCAAGTACTGTGAGTTTGCCCTCCCTTCACTGACTGCTGCTTTATTTAATACTATTGGTATTGGTAGTACTAGCAGTCAGTGCCTATCGCTGTTCTACATTATCAGCAGCTAATTCAGAGGGATTATATGAATTCCTGTGACACTGGCTACCGAGAGCCTCTCTCTGACGTGCACAATATTGCACTACGTAGAACAGTGATAGGCACTGACTGCTAGTACTACCAATACCAATAGTATTAAATAAAGCAGCAGTCAGTGAAGGGAGGGCAAACTCACAGTACTTGCAATAAAAAAATAAACGAACTGACATACATGGGAGGAGGCGGCTTGGAAAGGCTTATATTGTGGCTCCATAACAGTGAAGTTTAAAAACGGAGCAATTAGTAAACCAGAGTGTTCCATTTCCTCACATACCGCGGGGGTCAGGTAAGACACCAACGATGGCTGCTTGCAATAAAAATATAAACGCAATGACATACATGGGAGGAGGCGGCTTGGAAAGGCTTATATTGTGGCTCCATAACAACAGTGAAGTTTAAAAACGGAGCAATGAGTAAAACAGGAAACTGACAGTACAAGACCCATTTCCTCACATACCGAATCCCCTGCCCATGACGTCACTGACCCGGAATCGATTAAGAGCCTTCACTGCATCGATGCAGAATCGTTCACTGCTGCATCGTGATGCATCGGTGTGACGATTATTTTTGACAGCCCTAGGGTTCAGTGTCCCTTTAATCTCTCCCTCTTTTGCTCTCTGCTCTTATTTATTTACAGAAGGCTATGATGTTTGCTTTTTTATTTTATTTTTAGTTAAGCATTTTAGCATAAGCTTTTTCTCCACATTCCTGAAACTGGCCATAATACCCAAATGTTGAAACACTTGAAAGTGATGCAGCATAGCTGTAAAAAGCCGACAAGAAAATATCACCTTAACATCTCTATGTAAAAAAGAAAGATATTTTACCTCAAAAGTTCCTCAGTAGCCACATCCCATTGTAAAGGACTTCTAAGCAGAAAATCAATAGGTCTGTCCCAGGACAGGTGTTGAGCCTCTTGCACACTCATTATTTCCATATTCAGTTTAAAGGAAGTTTACTATGAAATCTCATGAGAGTTAAAGGGACAGTGAAGTAAAAAAAAAAAAAAAAAAAAAACACTCATGATTTAAATAGCGAATGTAATTAACAACATTCCAATTTACTTTTATTACCAATTTTGCTTTGTTCTCTTGGTATTCTTAGTTGAAAGCTAAACCTAGGAGGTTCATATGCTAGTTTTAGACCTTGAAGGCCGCCTCTAATCTGAAAGCATTTTGACAGTTTTTCACCACTAGAGGGCGTTAGTTCATGTGTTTCACATAGATAACATTGAGCTCAGGCACGTGAAGCTCCTAGGAGCCAGCACTGATTGGCTAAAAATGCATGTCTGTCAAAAGAACTGAAATACGGGGGCAGTTTGCGGAGGCTTAGATACAAGGTAATCACAGAGGTAAAAAGTATATTATAACTGTGTTGGTTATGCAAAACTGGGGAATGGGTAATAAAGGGAATATCTACATTTTTAAACAACAAAAATTCTGGTGTTTACTGTCCCTTTAAGTAAAAATCTCATGAAATCACAGTAAAAGAGTTCATGACCTCAGCACTGTTGATGCTGATTGGCTGCTGTTCATTTCTTCATATATATATATTTATTTATTTTTTTTTATTTTTTTTTACCTGCAGCTGGGCTGCAGCCGAGTATAACTTTTTACACAGAACTTACTCTGCTGAGCTGAGGAGATTGTGAGGTAAAATATCTTCCTTTTTTTACATAGAGATGCTCAGGTGATAATTTCCTGTAAGCTTTTTACAGTTATGCTGCATCACTTTCAAGTGATTTAGCATATGAGTATTATGTCCCTTTAAATGTTATTTTTTCTTTTTTGTTACATATTGCAAGATGTCTCAAACTGATCCTGCCTCTTATGTTACTGTAGGAACTAAGCTGCCTGTACACAATTTCTACCAAAGCTAAGTGTGTATATTGTTTAATTAGCTGATTTTATTTCTTCAGCTCAAATCTGTAATGTTTTATTATTTCATACTGATAATGTTTCTATAGTACAAATACATCTACTGTTAAACCTTCAGTCTAATGTACATATTACTGTAGATAACAGAATTTATGTTTACCTGATAAATTACTTTCTCCAACGGTGTGTCCGGTCCACGGCGTCATCCTTACTTGTGGGATATTCTCTTCCCCAACAGGAAATGGCAAAGAGCCCAGCAAAGCTGGTCACATGATCCCTCCTAGGCTCCGCCTACCCCAGTCATTCGACCGACGTTAAGGAGGAATATTTGCATAGGAGAAACCATATGATACCGTGGTGACTGTAGTTAAAGAAAATAAATTATCAGACCTGATTAAAAAACCAGGGCGGGCCGTGGACCGGACACACCGTTGGAGAAAGTAATTTATCAGGTAAACATAAATTCTGTTTTCTCCAACATAGGTGTGTCCGGTCCACGGCGTCATCCTTACTTGTGGGAACCAATACCAAAGCTTTAGGACACGGATGAAGGGAGGGAGCAAATCAGGTCACCTAAATGGAAGGCACCACGGCTTGCAAAACCTTTCTCCCAAAAATAGCCTCAGAAGAAGCAAAAGTATCAAACTTGTAAAATTTGGTAAAAGTGTGCAGTGAAGACCAAGTCGCTGCCCTACATATCTGATCAACAGAAGCCTCGTTCTTGAAGGCCCATGTGGAAGCCACAGCCCTAGTGGAATGAGCTGTGATTCTTTCAGGAGGCTGCCGTCCGGCAGTCTCGTAAGCCAATCTGATGATGCTTTTAATCCAAAAAGAGAGAGAGGTAGAAGTTGCTTTTTGACCTCTCCTTTTACCAGAATAAACAACAAACAAGGAAGATGTTTGTCTAAAATCCTTTGTAGCATCTAAATAGAATTTTAGAGCGCGAACAACATCCAAATTGTGCAACAAACGTTCCTTCTTCGAAACTGGTTTCGGACACAAAGAAGGCACGACTATCTCCTGGTTAATGTTTTTGTTAGAAACAACTTTCGGAAGAAAACCAGGTTTAGTACGTAAAACCACCTTATCTGCATGGAACACCAGATAGGGAGGAGAACACTGCAGAGCAGATAATTCTGAAACTCCTCTAGCAGAAGAAATTGCAACCAAAAACAAAACTTTCCAAGATAATAACTTAATATCAACGGAATGTAAGGGTTCAAACGGAACCCCCTGAAGAACTGAAAGAACTAAGTTGAGACTCCAAGGAGGAGTCAAAGGTTTGTAAACAGGCTTGATTCTAACCAGAGCCTGAACAAAGGCTTGAACATCTGGCACAGCTGCCAGTTTTTTGTGAAGTAACACAGACAAGGCAGAAATCTGTCCCTTCAAGGAACTTGCAGATAATCCTTTCTCCAATCCTTCTTGAAGAAAGGATAGAATCTTAGGAATCTTTACCTTGTCCCAAGGGAATCCTTTAGATTCACACCAACAGATATATTTTTTCCATATTTTGTGGTAAATTTTTCTAGTTACAGGCTTTCTGGCCTGAACAAGAGTATCAATAACAGAATCTGAGAACCCTCGTTTTGATAAGATCAAGCGTTCAATCTCCAAGCAGTCAGCTGGAGTGAGACCAGATTCGGATGTTCGAACGGACCTTGAACAAGAAGGTCTCGTCTCAAAGGTAGCTTCCATGGTGGAGCCGATGACATATTCACCAGATCTGCATACCAAGTCCTGCGTGGCCACGCAGGAGCTATCAAGATCACCGACGCCCTCTCCTGATTGATCCTGGCTACCAGCCTGGGGATGAGAGGGAACGGCGGGAATACATAAGCTAGTTTGAAGGTCCAAGGTGCTACTAGTGCATCTACTAGAGTCGCCTTGGGATCCCTGGATCTGGACCCGTAGCAAGGAACCTTGAAGTTCTGCCGAGAGGCCATCAGATCCATGTCTGGAATGCCCCACAGTTGAGTAATTTGGGCAAAGGTTTCCGGATGGAGTTCCCACTCCCCCGGATGTAATGTCTGACGACTCAGAAAATCCGCTTCCCAATTTTCCACTCCTGGGATGTGGATTGCAGACAGGTGGCAGGAGTGAGTCTCCGCCCATTGAATGATTTTGGTCACTTCTTCCATCGCCAGGGAACTCCTTGTTCCCCCCTGATGGTTGATGTACGCAACAGTCGTCATGTTGTCTGATTGAAACCGTATGAACTTGGCCTTTGCTAGCTGAGGCCAAGCCTTGAGAGCATTGAATATCGCTCTCAGTTCCAGAATATTTATCGGTAGAAGAGATTCTTCCCGAGACCAAAGACCCTGAGCTTTCAGGGATCCCCAGACCGCGCCCCAGCCCATCAGACTGGCGTCGGTCGTGACAATGACCCACTCCGGTCTGCGGAAGGTCATCCCTTGTGACAGGTTGTCCAGGGACAGCCACCAACGGAGTGAGTCTCTGGTCCTCTGATTTACTTGTATCTTCGGAGACAAGTCTGTATAGTCCCCATTCCACTGACTGAGCATGCACAGTTGTAATGGTCTTAGATGAATGCGCGCAAAAGGAACTATGTCAATTGCCGCTACCATCAAACCTATTACTTCCATGCAGTGCGCAATGGAAGGAAGAGGAACGGAATGAAGTGTTTGACAAGAGTTTAGAAGTTTTGTTTTTCTGGCCTCTGTCAGAAAAATCCTCATTTCTAAGGAGTCTATTATTGTTCCCAAGAAGGGAACCCTTGACGACGGAGATAGAGAACTCTTTTCCACGTTCACTTTCCATCCGTGAGATCTGAGAAAGGCCAGGACTATGTCCGTGTGAGCCTTTGCTTGAGGAAGGGACGACGCTTGAATCAGAATGTCGTCCAAGTAAGGTACTACTGCAATGCCCCTTGGTCTTAGCACCGCTAGAAGGGACCCTAGTACCTTTGTGAAAATCCTTGGAGCAGTGGCTAATCCGAAAGGAAGCGCCACGAACTGGTAATGCTTGTCCAGGAATGCGAACCTTAGGAACCGATGATGTTCCTTGTGGATAGGAATATGTAGATACGCATCCTTTAAATCCACCGTGGTCATGAATTGACCTTCCTGGATGGAAGGAAGAATTGTTCGAATGGTTTCCATTTTGAACGATGGAACCTTGAGAAACTTGTTTAAGATCTTGAGATCTAAGATTGGTCTGAACGTTCCCTCTTTTTTGGGAACTATGAACAGATTGGAGTAGAACCCCATCCCTTGTTCTCCTAATGGAACAGGATGAATCACTCCCATTTTTAACAGGTCTTCTACACAATGTAAGAATGCCTGTCTCTTTATGTGGTCTGAAGACAATTGAGACCTGTGGAACCTCCCCCTTGGGGGAAGCCCCTTGAATTCCAGAAGATAACCTTGGTAGACTATTTCTAGTGCCCAAGGATCCAGAACATCTCTTGCCCAAGCCTGAGCGAAGAGAGAGAGTCTGCCCCCCACCAGATCCGGTCCCGGATCGGGGGCCAACATTTCATGCTGTCTTGGTAGCAGTGGCAGGTTTCTTGGCCTGCTTTCCCTTGATCCAGCCTTGCATTGGTCTCCAGGCTGGCTTGGCTTGAGAAGTATTACCCTCTTGCTTAGAGGACATAGCACTTGGGGCTGGTCCGTTTCTACGAAAGGGACGAAAATTAGGTTTATTTTTGGCCTTGAAAGACCTATCCTGAGGAAGGGCGTGGCCCTTACCCCCAGTGATATCAGAGATAATCTCTTTCAAGTCAGGGCCAAACAGCGTTTTCCCCTTGAAAGGAATGTTAAGGAGTTTGTTCTTGGAAGACGCATCCGCTGACCAAGATTTCAACCAAAGCGCTCTACGCGCCACAATAGCAAACCCAGAATTCTTCGCCGCTAACCTAGCCAATTGCAAAGTGGCGTCTAGGGTGAAAGAATTAGCCAATTTGAGAGCACGGATTCTGTCCATAATCTCCTCATAAGGAGGAAAATCACTATCGATCGCCTTTAATAGCTCATCGAACCAGAAACACGCGGCTGTAGTGACAGGGACAATGCATGAAATTGGTTGTAGAAGGTAACCTTGCTGAACAAACATCTTTTTAAGCAAACCTTCTAATTTTTTATCCATAGGATCTTTGAAAGCACAACTATCTTCTATGGGTATAGTGGTGCGTTTGTTTAAAGTAGAAACCGCTCCCTCGACCTTGGGGACAGTCTGCCATAAGTCCTTTCTAGGGTCGACCATAGGAAACAATTTTTTAAATATGGGGGGAGGGACGAAAGGTATACCGGGCCTTTCCCATTCTTTATTTACAATGTCCGCCACCCGCTTGGGTATAGGAAAAGCTTCTGGGAGCCCCGGGACCTCAAGGAACTTGTCCATTTTACATAGTTTCTCTGGGATGATCAAATTCTCACAATCATCCAGAGTGGATAATACCTCCTTAAGCAGAGCGCGGAGATGTTCCAACTTAAATTTAAATGTAATCACATCGGGTTCAGCTTGTTGAGAAATTTTCCCTGAATCTGAAATTTCTCCCTCAGACAAAACCTCCCTGGCCCCCTCAGACTGGTGTAGGGGCATTTCAGAACCATTATCATCAGCGTCCTCATGCTCTTCAGTATCTAAAACAGAGCAGTCGCGCTTACGCTGATAAGTGGGCATTTTGGCTAAAATGTTTTTGATAGAATTATCCATTACAGCCGTTAATTGTTGCATAGTAAGGAGTATTGGCGCGCTAGATGTACTAGGGGCCTCCTGAGTGGGCAAGACTCGTGTAGACGAAGGAGGGAATGATGCAGTACCATGCTTACTCCCCTCACTTGAGGAATCATCTTGGGCATCATTTTCAGTGTCACATAAATCACATTTATTTAAATGAGAAGGAACCTTGGCTTCCCCACACTCAGAACACAGTCTATCTGGTAGTTCAGACATGTTAAACAGGCATAAATTTGATAACAAAGTACAAAAAACGTTTTAAAATAAAACCGTTACTGTCACTTTAAATTTTAAACTGAACACACTTTATTACTGCAATTGCGAAAAAGTATGAAGGAATTGTTCAAAATTCACCACAGTGTCTTAAAGCCTTAAAAGTATTGCACACCAAATTTGGACGCTTTAACCCTTAAAATAACGGAACCGGAGCCGTTTTTAACTTTAACCCCTTTACAGTCCCTGGTATCTGCTTTGCTGAGACCCAACCAAGCCCAGAGGGGAATACGATACCAAATGACGCCTTCAGAAGTCTTTTCTATGTATCAGAGCTCCTCACACATGCGACTGCATGTCATGCTGCTCAAAAACAAGTGCGCAATACCGGCGCGAAAATGAGGCTCTGCCTATGATTAGGGAAAGCCCCTAGAGAATAAAGTGTCTAAAACAGTGCCTGCCGATATTATTTAACAAAAATACCCAGATTAAATGATTCCTCAAGGCTAAATATGTGTAATATATTAATCGATTTAGCCCAGAAAATGTCTACAGTCTTAATAAGCCCATGTGAAGCCCTTATTTACTGTCTGAATAAAAATGGCTTACCGGATCCCATAGGGAAAATGACAGCTTCCAGCATTACATCGTCTTGTTAGAATGTGTCATACCTCAAGCAGCAAAAGACTGCTCACTGTTCCCCCAACTGAAGTTAATTCCTCTCAACAGTCCTGTGTGGAACAGCCATGGATTTTAGTAACGGTTGCTAAAATCATTTTCCTCATACAAACAGAAATCTTCATCTCTTTTCTGTTTCAGAGTAAATAGTACATACCAGCACTATTTTAAAATAACAAACTCTTGATTGAATAATAAAAACTACAGTTAAACACTAAAAAACTCTAAGCCATCTCCGTAGAGATGTTGCCTGTACAACGGCAAAGAGAATGACTGGGGTAGGCGGAGCCTAGGAGGGATCATGTGACCAGCTTTGCTGGGCTCTTTGCCATTTCCTGTTGGGGAAGAGAATATCCCACAAGTAAGGATGACGCCGTGGACCGGACACACCTATGTTGGAGAAATAAAGGTTTATATTGCTACAGACATAGAGAAGGCTATGACTGCTATTTTAAAATTTTCTTCGTTCTTTAGTATCTTTATTTGAATGTAAGCTTAGGATCCAGGTCCATTTTTGGTTCAGCACCTGGGTAGCGCTAGCTGATTGGTGGCTACTTTTAGACACCAATAAGAAAATGCAACCCAGGTGATGAACCAAAAAAGGGCTGGCTCCTATGCTTACATTCTTGCTTTTTCAAATAAAGATACCAAGTGAATTTAGAAAAATAGGAGTAAACTAGAAAGTTGTTTAAAAATGCATGCTCTATCTGAATCATGAAAGTTAAAATTTTGACTAGACTATTCCTTTAAGTTATTAAAAGGAAAAACATACATTTGTAAACGTTTATACCTTTGCATCAGATCTCCCGATAGCGGAAGACTAGAGAGTAAAGGAAATCTAACCGTAAAGCGTGGGGAAAAAATAAAAAATAAATTACTGTGCTGCCAAGAACTCAAGACACTAGAAAAAACTAAATGGCAATTAAAGGGACATAATACTCATATGCTAAATCACTTGAAACTGATGCAGTATAACTGTAAAAAGCTGACAGGAAAATATCACCTGCGCATCTCTATGTAAAAAAGGATGATATTTTACCTCACAATTTCCTCAGCTCAGCAGAGTAAGTTCTGTGTAAAAAGTTATACTCAGCTGCTCCCAGCTGCAGGTAAAAAAAATTTAAAAAAATGAAGAAATGAACAGCAGCCAATCAGCATCAGCAGTGCTGAGGTCATGAACTCTTACTGTGATCTCATGAGATTTCACTTAACTCTCATGAGATTTCATAGTAAGCTTCCTTTACCTGATTGGTGAAATAATATGAGAGTGCACGAAGCTCATCCTTTCAGATGTCCCAGGACAAACACACTAAAATGCTGCTTAGAAATCCTTTACAATGGGAGGTGGCTACTGAGGAACTTTTGAGGTAAAATATCTTTCTTTTTTACATAGAGATGTTCAGGTGATATTTTCTAATCAGCTTTTTACAACTATGCTGCATAACTTTCAAGTGTTTAAACATTTGGGTATTATGGCCCTTTAAAGTGTGCTAAAGCAGAGTCTGCAGCACAACTCAATAACGCACAGGGGGATCAGGTTTAGATGTGCTATAATGTCAGCTAGCGCTGTGCAAGAACATACAATACATATGCACACTTAAATAGAACTTACAACAAAGAATACACTTTTTCGTAAAAGCAGCATAGTGTTAAACAACACATGTTAAAACAGTTGTCAGCAATCCCTAATAGGGTTCCACATAGTAAATGTACTTACCTGAACTGCACACATTTTACTGTGCTTACCCACTGAAAAAATAGCCGATTTCTAACAGAGAGCCCACCCAGTGCTGTGTAAGTCATAGCAACAGGAGAAGGCTATGGGACCAGACCCAAAGACACCTGTGGCAGGCTTGTGACCAACTCCTTCACTGGGAATAACTGTCACTACACTATACTCCAATCTCCCCTCTGTCTTTCAATAGCATCTCTCCGAGGGGAAAAAAGGCCTCACATTGGTCTGAGGACCCCTCACAATGAGGAATCTGAAGCACATCAATGCTTCACCATCCTCCTAGTAAAAATGTAAATACATTAGTTAATTTTGTGTATAATATCCCTTTAAAACTTCTGAAAGTGCAAGAAAAAAAAAAAAAGTATGATCTCATATTATATCGTACTACAAATATGCTACAACCTAAACATTAGCAATCTTGAAACATCTAAAGATTTTCATTGAATCCTTAAAATGGCCCTAGTTTACAAGTTAACTGCCACAAAGTGCTAACAGATGGACAGACACAGACACGCAAGAACTTCTGGCAGTGGAAGAGCATTTCATTAAAATCAGTCCCACTGAATTTCGTATTATCGAGTGCCAAAGTCAAATTGTTCCATCATAACACACCACTTTTAATCAAGTTAAAGGCCAAAGTGAGGTAATCGTAGAATAAAAGGAAGACCAAAAAAAAAAAAAAAGTTGAATATGCATAACTGAAATGTCAAAAAAAATGTTTGACTAATAGTCTGTCCCTTTAAAGTTAAATTCTTAAAGCAATGGTGAACGTAAGGGATATGCAACAAGTGTTTTAAATCTTGTTCACTGAAATAAAAAAAAAATTGTAAATAATTATTTATTATTTTTCAACTTTAATTCCTATACCTTTATCCAAGCGATCTGGCTGCCCTGCAGTGCACTTCCCAAATTGGGAAGGGCTTCTCAGCCTACTTGTGAAATGCACATTGGGGCGGAATCACATATCCTCGGCACAGTACAATTAAGCATTGACTAGGAGTGCGACTGGAGCACGTGACTATGCTTTTCAATTAAACTTAGGACATCTGAAACGCTGTGCCGCATAATGAAAATCATAAATTATGCTTACCAGATAATTTCTTTTTGTTTAAGGAGAGTCCACGCATCATTCTTTACTGTTGGGAAATACTGAACCTGGCCACCAGGAGGAGGCAGACACCCCAGCCAAAGGCTTAAATACCTCTCCCACTTCCCCCATCCCCCAGTCATTCTGCCGAGGGAACAAGGAACAGCAGGAGAAATATCAGGGTATAAATGGTGCCAGAAGAAAAATAATTTAGAGGGCCGCCCACCGGAAAAACACGGGCAGGGGCCGTGGACTCTCCTTATACAGAAGGAAATGAAATTATCTGGTAAGCATAATGTTTTCCTTCATAATATAAGGAGAGTCCACGGCATCATTACTTACTGTTGGGAAAACTATACCCAAGCTCTAGACTGATATTCAACCTTTTTTTTTGTCGTGGCACACTTTTTTACATTAAAAAATCCTGCGGCACACCACTATCCCAAATTTTTACAAAAGCACACATTGTAGCCTAATACAATATATATATATATATATATATATATATATATATATATATATATATATATATATATACACACACACACATACATACACACACACATATACACACACACTGTACTGTGTTGTCATGCCATGCCTCCTACAAACTATACATGACATATTGACATTCATTCACAAACAATCATAATGCGCAGCCCTGTTACTCAGTCATCATCTCGCTCAAAATAAAAAAACGGCCCAGAATAAAAAACAAGCAAAATTTAAGAAATATGTCACACTGTTTATCTGCCGTGGCACACCTGAGGATCTCTCACGGCACACTAGTGTGCCATGGCACACTGGTTGAAAAAAAACACTGCTCTAGAGGACACTGAATGATAACAGGAGGGACAAAAAGAGGCGGACCCTAATCTGAGGGCACCACAGTCAGCAAATCCTCTCCCCCGAAAGCTGCTTCAGTCGAAGCAAAAACGTCAAACTTGTAAAATTTAGAAAAAAAGTATGTAAGGAGGACTAGGTAGCCGCCTTACAAATCTGAACCATAGAGGCATCTTTCTTAAAGGCCCAAGAGGAAGCCACTGCTCTAGTTGAATGAGCTGTAAACCTTTTGAGGAGGTTTATTTCCTGCTGTCTCATAAGCTAAGCGGATAATACTCTTTAACCAAAAAGGTAAGGAAGTCTAAGAGACCTGACCCTTATGCTTCCCGGAATAGACAACAAACAAGGAAGAAGTTTGTCTAAAATCCTTAATAGTCTGAAGATAGAACTTCAAGGTGCGAACCACGTCCAAATTATGAAGCAAACGTTCCTTCGAAGAAGAAGGATTGGGACACAAGGAAGGAACCACAATCTCATGATTGATGTTGCGGTCTGACACAACCTTAGGAAGAAAACCTAACTTAGTACGTAGGACAGCCTTATCAGAATGGAACACCAGATAAGAAGGCTCACATTGCAAGGCAGCAATCTCAGATACTCTGCGCTCAGACGCAATAGCCAGTAGAAAAATAACTTTCCAGGACAACAACTTAATGTCAATTTCATGCATAGGCTCAAACAGAGCATGTTGCAAAACCTTGGGAACACTCAAGTCAAAATTAAACTTCATGATTCAGATACAGCATGCAATTTTAAACAACTTTCCAATTTACATCAATTAACAAAATGTTAATATTTACATTTTTTGAGTCACCAGCTCCTACTGAGCTTGTGCAAGAGTTCACAGCATATACGTATATGCATTTGTGATTGGCTGACGCCTGTCACATAATACAGGGGGAGTGGAAATAGACCTAACTTTGCAATTTATTTAAAACAAATCTACTACTCATTTGAACATCAGACTAAGTACTATTGTATTGTATTCTTATCATGCATTCATTGATTATGCAAATCTACTGTGTTAACTGGTCCTTTAAGAACAAGATTTAGACTCCAAGGAGGAGCATTAGATTTAAACACAGGCCTGATCCTAGTCAGAGCCTTAAAGGACTGTACATCTGGAAGCTCTGCGAGCCTCTTGCGCAGTAAAACAGACAGAGACGAAATCTGTCCCCTCAGGGAACTGGCAGAAAGCCCCTTCTTCAGTCCATCCTGGACAAACTATAGGATCCTGGCAACCTTAAAGGGATAGTAAACACCAATTTTCATATAACTGCATGTAATAGACACTACTATAAAAAAATAAGATGCACATATACCGATATAAAAATCCAGTATAAATCGGTTTAAAAACTTACTTAAAAGCTCTCAGTTTAGCTCTGTTGAAAAAGTAGCTGGAAAGCCCACTGCAAGTGGAAAATAAGACACCCCCCCCCCCATTCTTTTGCATGTGAAAAGACCCTTTACACAAACAGGAGCAAGCTGGAGTAGGTATCTGATGGTATTCTCCTAAAACTTTGGGGCTTGGTTAGGAGTCTGAAAATCAGAGCAATGTAAAAATAAGCAAAACTATACATTTAAAATAAACAAAAAAAAAACCTTTCTGGGCTATATAAATAGATTATCTGCAAAACATTTATGCAAAGAAAAAAAATGAGTGTATAATGTCCCTTTAGCTTTATGCCAGGAAAATCCACGCTCCACCAGAATAAGTAGGTTCTCCACACCTTATGATAGAGGAGACTAGGAACCGGTTTACGAGCTTGAATGAGTATCAATAACTCTATCAGAATGGCGCACAACGCAAATTAAATTTTTTGGTGCTAACTACAACCGCGACCTTGTGCAAGGAAACCTGGTATCAACTAAGACGCCGGAAATGACAAATTTGCACACCGAACGTACCTTCGTGCCAACAAATAAATATCAGCATTTTGTGACCTAGCAAGCCTAATTTTGCCCGCGAAATTATAAAGAAGCAGTCAATTTTGAAGAAAAGACTATACCCCAGGTAAGAAAAATAGAATTTATGCTTACCTGATAAATTACTTTCTCTTACGGTGTATCCAGTCCATGGATTCATCCTGACTTGTGGGATATTCTCATTCCCTACAGGAAGTGGCAAAGAGAGAACACAGCAGAGCTGTCCATATAGCTCCCCCTCAGGCTCTGCCCCCCCCCCAGTCAATCGACCAACGGTTAGGAGAAAAATGAGAAACCATAGGGTGCAGTGGTGACTGTAGTTTTACAAAAATAAATTTGAACCTGACTTAATTGCCAGGGCGGGCCATGGACTGGATACACCGTAAGAGAAAGTAATTTATCAGGTAAGCATAAATTCTGTTTTCTCTTACATGGTGTATCCAGTCCACGGATTCATCCTTACTTGTGGGATACCAATACCAAAGCTTTAGGACACGGATGAAGGGAGGGAACAAGTCAGGTAACCTAAACGGAAGGCACCACTGCTTGCAAAACCGTTCTCCCAAAAATAGCCTCCGAAGAAGCAAAAGTATCGAATTTGTAAAATTTGGCAAATGTATGCAGTGAAGACCAAGTCGCTGCCTTATAAATCTGTTCAACAGAAGCCTCATTCTTGAAAGCCCATGTGGAAGCCACAGCTCTGGTGGAATGAGCTGTAATTCGTTCAGGAGGCTGCTGTTCAGCAGTCTCATAAGCCAATCGGATGATGCTTTTCAGCCAGAAGGAAAGAGGTAGCAGTCGCTTTCTGACCTCTCCTCTTACCAGAATAGATAACAAACAAGGATGATGTTTGTCTGAAATCTTTAGTTGCATTTAAATAGAATTTTAAAGCACGAACCACATCAAGATTGTGTAATAGTCGTTCCTTCTTAGAAACTGGATTAGGGCACAGAGAAGAAACAATGATTTCCTGGTTAATATTCTTATTAGAAACCACTTTTGGAAGGAAACCAGGTTTGGTACGCAAAACAACCTTATCTGCATGGAACACCAGATAGGGTGAATTACACTGCAAAGCAGACAATTCAGAAACTCTTCGAGCAGAAGAAATAGCTACCAAAAACAAAACTTTCCAAGATAATAACTTAATATCTATGGAATGTAAAGGTTCAAACGGAACCCCTTGAAGAACTGAAAGAACTAAATTAAGACTCCATGGAGAAGCCACAGGTTTATAGATAGGCTTGATTCTAACTAGAGCCTGTGCAAAAAGCCTGAACATCTGGTACTGCTGCCAGACGCTTGTGTAACAGGATAGACAGAGCAGATATCTGTCCCTTTAAGGAACTAGCTGACAATCCTTTCTCCAATCCTTCTTGAAGAAAAGACAATATCCTTGGAATCCTAATCTTACTCCACGAGTAACCCTTGGATTCACACCAACAAAGATATTTCCGTCATATCTTATGGTAAATTTTCCTGGTGACAGGCTTTCTGGCCTGGATCAGAGTATCTATAACTGATTCAGAGAACCCACGCTTAGCTAGAATTAAGCGTTCAATCTCCAAGCAGTCAGTTGCAGAGAAACTAGATTTGGATGCTTGAATGGACCCTGTATTAGAAGATCCTGCCTCAATGGCAGTTTCCATGGTGGAACTGATGACATGTCCACTAGGTCTGCATACCAAGTCCTGTGTGGCCACGCAGGCGCTATCAGAATTACCGAAGCCTTCTCCTGTTTGATTCTGGCTACCAGCCGAGGGAGAAGAGGAAATGGTGGAAAGACATAAGCTAGACTGAATGACAAAGGCGCTACTAAAGCATCTATCAATGCCGCCTTGGGATCCTTAGACCTGGTTCCGTAAAGGGGAAGTTTGGTGTTCTGACGGGACGCCATCAGATCCAATTCTGGAATGCCCCATAGCTGGGTCAGCTGAGCAAAAACCTCCGGGTGGAGTTCCCACTCCCCCGGGTGAAAAGTCTGACGACTCAGAAAATCCGCCTCCCAGTTGTCTACTCCTGGGATGTGAATTGCAGAAAGGTGGCAGGAGTGATCCTCCGCCCATTTGATGATCTTGGTTACTTCCTTCATCGCTAGGGAACTCTTTGTTCCTCCCTGATGACTGATGGACGCTACAGTCGTGATGTTGTCCGACTGAAATCTGATGAATTTGGCCTCCGCTAGTTGAGGCCATGCCTGGAGCGTATTGAATATCGCTCTCAGTTCCAAAATGTTTATCGGGAGAAGAGATTCTTCCCGAGACCATAGGCCCTGAGCTTTCAGGGAGTCCCAGACAGCACCCCAGCCTAACAGACTGGCATTGGTCGTGACAATGATCCACTCCGGTCTGCGGAAGCACATTCCCTGAGACAGGTGATCCTGAGACAACCACCAGAGAAGAGAGTCTCTGGTTTTCTGGTCCATTTGTATTTGAGGAGACAAATCTGCATAATCCCCACCCCACTGTTTGAGCATGCACAGTTGTAGTGGTCTGAGATGAATTCGGGCAAAAGCGACAACGTCCATTGCCGCAACCATTAATCCGATTACCTCCATGCACTGAGCCACAGAAGGCCGAGGAATAGAATGAAGAACTCGGCAAGTAGTTAAAAGCCTTGACTTCCTGACCTCTGTCAGAAATATTTTCATTTCTACCGAGTCTATTAGTGTTCCCAGGAAGGGAACCCTTATGAGCGGGGACAGAGAACTCTTTTCTACGTTCACCTTCCACCCGTGAGACCTTAGAAAGGCCAGAACAATGTCCGTATGAGCCTTGGCTCTGTGAAAAGACGACGCCTGTATTAAGATGTCGTCTAGGTAAGGTGCTACTGCAATGTCCCGCGGTCTTAGTACCGCTAGAAGGGACCCTAGCACTTTTGTGAAAATTCTGGGAGCGGTGGCCAACCCGAAAGGAAGGGCCACGAACTGGTAATGCGTGTCCAGAAAGGCGAACCTTAGGAACTGATGATGATCTTTGTGGTTAGGAATATGTAGGTACGCATCCTTTAGATCCACGGTAGTCATATATTGACCTTCCTGGATCATCGGTAAGATTGTCCGAATGGTTTCCATTTTGAAAGATGGAACTCTGAGGAATTTGTTTAGAATTTTTAGATCCAGGATTGGTCTGAAAGTTCCTTCCTTTTTGGGAACTACAAACAGGTTTGAGTAAAATCCCAGTCCTTGTTCTGCAACTGGAACTGGGTGTATCACTCCCATCTTTTCTAGATCTTCTACACAGCGTAAGAACGCTTGTTTCTTTGTCTGGTCTGAAGACAAACGAGAAATGTGGAACCTTCCCCTTGGAGGAGAGTCCTTGAATTCTAGAAGATACCCCTGAGCAACAATTTCTAATGCCCAGGGATCTGGAACATCTCTTTCCCAAGCCTGAGCAAAGAGAGAAAGTCTGCCCCCTACTAGATCCAGTCCCGGATCGGGGGCTACCCCTTCATGCTGTCTTGGTAGCAGTCGCAGGCTTCTTGGCCTGTTTACCCATGTTCCAGCCCTGCAAGGGTTTCCAGGTTGCTTTGGGCTGTGAAGCGTTACCCTCTTGCTTTGCGGCAGCAGAGGTTGAAGCAGGCCCGCTCCTGAAGCTGCGAAAGGAACGAAAATTAGCCTTGTTTTTGGCCTTAAACGGTCTATCCTGCGGGAGGGCATGGCCCTTTCCCCCAGTGATATCCGCGATAATTTCTTTCAATTCAGGGCCGAAAAGGGTCTTTCCCTTGAAAGGAATGTTTAGTAACTTTGTTTTGGACGACACGTCAGCCGACCATGATTTGAGCCAAAGCGCTCTTCGCGCCATAATGGCAAAACCAGAATTTTTCGCCGCTAACTTAGCTAATTGGAAAGCGGCATCAGTGATAAAAGAATTAGACAGCTTTAGAGCATGAATTCTATCCATGACTTCGTCATATGAAGTCTCTCTCTGGAGCGACTCCTCCAGCGCCTCAAACCAAAAAGCCGCTGCAGTAGTTACAGGAATAATGCAGGCAATTGTCCAGCAAGGCTTCCTTCTTCAGGCAAACATTTTCTTCAGTAAACCTTCTCCCTCGGACAGCCCATCCCTCACTGCCACTTCAGAGTGTTGTGAGGGTACAACGGATAAATCATCCAAAGCTTCTGATTGCTCATCCTCTGTTCTTAAAACTGAGCTATCACGCTTCTTTGGAAAAACTGGCAGTTTGGATAGAAATGCCGCAAGGGAATTATCCATGACTGCTAATTGCTGTAAAGTAATAGGGCCCAATGCGCTAGAGGTACTAGGCAACGCTTGCGCGGGCGTAACTGGTGTCAACACATGGGGAGAGGAAGGAGGACTATCCTCATTACCTTCCGTCAAAGAATCATCTTGGGCTACATTTTTAAGTGTCACTGCATGGTCATTAAAATGTTTAGATACCTTAGCACACTTTAAACACAAATGCAATGGGGGTACCGACATGGCTTTTAAACACATAGAACAGGGTCTATCTGTAGGCTCAGACATGTTAGACAGACTTAGACAGCACTCAAATACAGTAAAATACAATTTTTGAAAAAACGGTACTGTGCCTTTAAATAATAAAAAGCGCAAACTTTTTTACTAAACCTCAAAAAAACATCCAATCTTTATGAAATTTTCACCATATGATCCTAATGCTTTGAAATGATTGCACAGTAAGTTTCAAAACAATTAACCCCTTATTGCCCAAACTGGAGCAAATTGAAGTAGGCCACCGGTTTAACACACTACAGCACCATGCCACAGTCTCTGCTGTGGCCCTACCTTCCTTGGGGATTAGTTTTGGACGAAAATAAGCCTCTCTGGAGTCCTCCAGCAACCTCTGGACTCTACACGTGAAGCTGCATGAAGCTGTCTTGCAAAAGAACTGCGCAACTGAGGCACGAAAATTAGGCCCCCTCCCTCTTCACTCCGGAGTTGTGGGGCCTTCCCAAGCCAAAATAGGTGTCTAAAGATATGCCAGGCATAATAAAACCCAAAAAAAGTGTTCCAAATGTAATAAACACTTGTACAAATATCAGATTATTGTGATAAAATAATCGATTTCCCTTTAACAGTGTCCACCAGCGTTTTAAGCCCTTCTAACTAAGCCATCCTTCTATACTAAGTCTCAGAATATGGCTTACCTTCCCCACATGGGGATTCTTGTCAGTCTTCTAGCATTACCAGGTCTTGACTAGAAAAAAAGTGAGACTGAGCATACCTTATAGCAGTTAAGCCTGCAAACTGTTCCCCCCAACTGAAGTTCTCCGGTACTCAACAGTCCTGTGTGGGAACAGCAATGGATTTTAGTTACAACATGCTAAAATCATTTTCCTCTCAGCAGAAAACTTCATCACTTTCTGCCACAGAGTAAATAGTACAAACCGGCACTATTTTAAAATAACAAACTCTTGATTGAAGAAATAAAAACTACAAATCTAACACCACATTCACTTTACCCTCCTGTGGAGATGCTACTTGTTAGAGCGGCAAAGAGAATGACTGGGGGGGCTGAGCCTGAGGGGGAGCTATATGGACAGCTCTGCTGTGTGCTCTCTTTGCCACTTCCTGTAGGGAATGAGAATATCCCACAAGTAAGGATGAATCCGTGGACTGGATACACCATGTAAGAGAAAAAACAGAATTTATGTTTACCTGATAAATTACTTTCTCCAACGGTGTGTCCGGTCCACGGCGTCATCCTTACTTGTGGGATATTCTCTTCCCCAACAGGAAATGGCAAAGAGCCCAGCAAAGCTGGTCACATGATCCCTCCTAGGCTCCGCCTACCCCAGTCATTCGACCGACGTTAAGGAGGAATATTTGCATAGGAGAAACCATATGGTACCGTGGTGACTGTAGTTAAAGAAAATAAATTATCAGACCTGATTAAAAAAACCAGGGCGGGCCGTGGACCGGACACACCGTTGGAGAAAGTAATTTATCAGGTAAACATAAATTCTGTTTTCTCCAACATAGGTGTGTCCGGTCCACGGCGTCATCCTTACTTGTGGGAACCAATACCAAAGCTTTAGGACACGGATGAAGGGAGGGAGCAAATCAGGTCACCTAAATGGAAGGCACCACGGTTTGCAAAACCTTTCTCCCAAAAATAGCCTCAGAAGAAGCAAAAGTATCAAACTTGTAAAATTTGGTAAAAGTGTGCAGTGAAGACCAAGTCGCTGCCCTACATATCTGATCAACAGAAGCCTCGTTCTTGAAGGCCCATGTGGAAGCCACAGCCCTAGTGGAATGAGCTGTGATTCTTTCGGGAGGCTGCCGTCCGGCAGTCTCGTAAGCCAATCTGATGATGCTTTTAATCCAAAAAGAGAGAGAGGTAGAAGTTGCTTTTTGACCTCTCCTTTTACCGGAATAAACAACAAACAAGGAAGATGTTTGTCTAAAATCCTTTGTAGCTTCTAAATAGAATTTTAGAGCGCGAACAACATCCAAATTGTGCAACAAACGTTCCTTCTTTGAAACTGGTTTCGGACACAGAGAAGGTACGATAATCTCCTGGTTAATGTTTTTGTTAGAAACAACTTTTGGAAGAAAACCAGGTTTAGTACGTAGAACCACCTTATCTGCATGGAACACCAGATAAGGAGGAGAACACTGCAGAGCAGATAATTCTGAAACTCTTCTAGCAGAAGAAATTGCAACTAAAAACAAAACTTTCCAAGATAATAACTTAATATCAACGGAATGTAAGGGATCAAACGGAACCCCCTGAAGAACTGAAAGAACTAAATTGAGACTCCAAGGAGGAGTCAAAGGTTTGTAAACAGGCTTAATTCTAACCAGAGCCTGAACAAAGGCTTGAACATCTGGCACAGCTGCCAGCTTTTTGTGAAGTAACACAGACAAGGCAGAAATCTGTCCCTTCAGGGAACTTGCAGATAATCCTTTTTCCAATCCTTCTTGAAGGAAGGATAGAATCTTAGGAATCTTAACCTTGTCCCAAGGGAATCCTTTAGATTCACACCAACAGATATATTTTTTCCAAATTTTGTGGTAAATCTTTCTAGTTACAGGCTTTCTGGCCTGAACAAGAGTATCGATAACAGAATCTGAGAACCCTCGCTTCGATAAGATCAAGCGTTCAATCTCCAAGCAGTCAGTTGGAGTGAAACCAGGTTCGGATGTTCGAACGGACCCTGAACAAGAAGGTCTCGTCTCAAAGGTAGCTTCCAAGGTGGAGCCGATGACATATTCACCAGATCTGCATACCAAGTCCTGCGTGGCCACGCAGGAGCTATCAAGATCACCGACGCCCTCTCCTGATTGATCCTGGCTACCAGCCTGGGGATGAGAGGAAACGGCGGGAACACATAAGCTAGTTTGAAGGTCCAAGGTGCTACTAGTGCATCCACTAGAGCCGCCTTGGGATCCCTGGATCTGGACCCGTAGCAAGGAACTTTGAAGTTCTGACGAGAGGCCATCAGATCCATGTCTGGAATGCCCCACAGCTGAGTGACTTGGGCAAAGATTTCCGGATGGAGTTCCCACTCCCCCGGATGCAATGTCTGACGACTCAGAAAATCCGCTTCCCAATTTTCCACTCCTGGGATGTGGATAGCGGACAGGTGGCAGGAGTGAGACTCCGCCCATAGAATGATTTTGGTCACTTCTTCCATCGCTAGGGAACTCCTTGTTCCCCCCTGATGGTTGATGTACGCAACAGTTGTCATGTTGTCTGATTGAAACCGTATGAACTTGGCCCTCGCTAGCTGAGGCCAAGCCTTGAGAGCATTGAATATCGCTCTCAGTTCCAGAATATTTATCGGTAGAAGAGATTCTTCCCGAGACCAAAGACCCTGAGCTTTCAGGGATCCCCAGACCGCGCCCCAGCCCATCAGACTGGCGTCGGTCGTGACAATGACCCACTCTGGTCTGCGGAATGTCATCCCTTGTGACAGGTTGTCCAGGGACAGCCACCAACGGAGTGAGTCTCTGGTCCTCTGATTTACTTGTATCTTCGGAGACAAGTCTGTATAATCCCCATTCCACTGACTGAGCATGCACAGTTGTAATGGTCTTAGATGAATGCGCGCAAAAGGAACTATGTCCATTGCCGCTACCATCAACCCGATCACTTCCATGCACTGAGCTATGGAAGGAAGAGGAACGGAATGAAGTATCCGACAAGAGTCTAGAAGCTTTGTTTTTCTGGCCTCTGTCAGAAATATCCTCATTTCTAAGGAGTCTATTATTGTTCCCAAGAAGGGAACCCTTGTTGACGGAGATAGAGAACTCTTTTCCACGTTCACTTTCCATCCGTGAGATCTGAGAAAGGCCAGGACTATGTCCGTGTGAGCCTTTGCTTGAGGAAGGGACGACGCTTGAATCAGAATGTCGTCCAAATAAGGTACTACAGCAATGCCCCTTGGTCTTAGCACAGCTAGAAGGGACCCTAGTACCTTTGTGAAAATCCTTTGAGCAGTGGCTAATCCGAAAGGAAGCGCCACGAACTGGTAATGCTTGTCCAGGAATGCGAACCTTAGGAACCGATGATGTTCCTTGTGGATAGGAATATGTAGATACGCATCCTTTAAATCCGCCGTGGTCATGAATTGACCTTCCTGGATGGAAGGAAGAATAGTTCGAATGGTTTCCATCTTGAACGATGGAACCTTGAGAAACTTGTTTAAGATCTTGAGATCTAAGATTGGTCTGAACGTTCCCTCTTTTTTGGGAACTATGAACAGATTGGAGTAGAACCCCATCCCTTGTTCTCTTAATGGAACAGGATGAATCACTCCCATTTTTAACAGGTCTTCTACACAATGTAAGAATGCCTGTCTTTTTATGTGGTCTGAAGACAACTGAGACCTGTGGAACCTCCCCCTTGGGGGAAGCCCCTTGAATTCCAGAAGATAACCTTGGGAGACTATTTCTAGCGCCCAAGGATCCAGAACATCTCTTGCCCAAGCCTGAGCGAAGAGAGAGAGTCTGCCCCCCACCAGATCCGGTCCCGGATCGGGGGCCAACATTTCATGCTGTCTTGGTAGCAGTGGCAGGTTTCTTGGCCTGCTTTCCCTTGTTCCAGCCTTGCATTGGTCTCCAAGCTGGCTTGGCTTGAGAAGTATTACCCTCTTGCTTAGAGGACGTAGCACTTTGGGCTGGTCCGTTTCTACGAAAGGGACGAAAATTAGGTTTATTTTTTGCCTTGAAAGGCCGATCCTGAGGAAGGGCGTGGCCCTTACCCCCAGTGATATCAGAGATAATCTCTTTCAAGTCAGGGCCAAACAGCGTTTTCCCCTTGAAAGGAATGTTAAGTAGCTTGTTCTTGGAAGACGCATCAGCCGACCAAGATTTCAACCAAAGCGCTCTGCGCGCCACAATAGCAAACCCAGAATTCTTAGCCACTAACCTAGCCAATTGCAAAGTGGCGTCTAGGGTAAAAGAATTAGCCAATTTGAGAGCATTGATTCTGTCCATAATCTCCTCATAAGGAGGAGAATCACTATCGAACGCCTTTATCAGCTCATCGAACCAGAAACATGCGGCTGTAGCGACAGGGACAACGCATGAAATTGGTTGTAGAAGGTAACCCTGCTGAACAAACATCTTTTTAAGCAAACCTTCTAATTTTTTATCCATAGGATCTTTGAAAGCACAACTATCCTCTATGGGTATAGTGGTGCGTTTGTTTAAAGTGGAAACCGCTCCCTCGACCTTGGGGACTGTCTGCCATAAGTCCTTTCTGGGGTCGACCATAGGAAACAATTTTTTAAATATGGGGGGAGGGACGAAAGGAATACCGGGCCTTTCCCATTCTTTATTAACAATGTCCGCCACCCGCTTGGGTATAGGAAAAGCTTCTGGGAGCCCCGGCACCTCTAGGAACTTGTCCATTTTACATAGTTTCTCTGGGATGACCAACTTGTCACAATCATCCAGAGTGGATAATACCTCCTTAAGCAGAATGCGGAGATGTTCCAACTTAAATTTAAATGTAATCACATCAGGTTCAGCATGTTGAGAAATGTTCCCTGAATCAGTAATTTCTCCCTCAGACAAAACCTCCCTGGCCCCATCAGACTGGGTTAGGGGCCCTTCAGAAACATTATTATCAGCGTCGTCATGCTCTTCAGTATCTAAAACAGAGCAGTCGCGCTTACGCTGATAAGTGTTCATTTTGGCTAAAATGTTTTTGACAGAATTATCCATTACAGCCGTTAATTGTTGCATAGTAAGGAGTATTGGCGCGCTAGATGTACTAGGGGCCTCCTGAGTGGGCAAGACTCGTGTAGACGAAGGAGGGAATGATGCAGTACCATGCTTACTCCCCTCACTTGAGGAATCATCTTGGGCATCATTGTCATTGTCACATAAATCACATTTATTTAAATGAATAGGAATTCTGGCTTCCCCACATTCAGAACACAGTCTATCTGGTAGTTCAGACATGTTAAACAGGCATAAACTTGATAACAAAGTACAAAAAACGTTTTAAAATAAAACCGTTACTGTCACTTTAAATTTTAAACTGAACACACTTTATTACTGCAATTGCGAAAAAACATGAAGGAATTGTTCAAAATTCACCAAATTTTCACCACAGTGTCTTAAAGCCTTAAAAGTATTGCACACCAAATTTGGAAGCTTTAACCCTTAAAATAACGGAACCGGAGTCGTTTTGAACTTTAACCCCTTTACAGTCCCTGGTATCTGCTTTGCTGAGACCCAACCAAGCCCAAAGGGGAATACGATACCAAATGACGCCTTCAGAAAGTCTTTTCTAAGTATCAGAGCTCCTCTCACATGCGACTGCATGCCATGCCTCTCAAAAACAAGTGCGCAACACCGGCGCGAAAATGAGGCTCTGCCTATGCTTTGGGAAAGCCCCTAAAGAATAAGGTGTCTAAAACAGTGCCTGCCGATATTATTATATCAAAATACCCAAATAAAATGATTCCTCAAGGCTAAATATGTGTTAATAATGAATCGATTTAGCCCAGAAAAAGTCTACAGTCTTAATAAGCCCTTGTGAAGCCCTTATTTACGATCGTAATAAACATGGCTTACCAGATCCCATAGGGAAAATGACAGCTTCCAGCATTACATCGTCTTGTTAGAATGTGTCATACCTCAAGCTGCAAGAGACTGCTCACTGTTCCCCCAACTGAAGTTAATTGCTCTCAACAGTCCTGTGTGGAACAGCCATGGATTTTAGTGACGGTTGCTAAAATCATTTTCCTCATACAAACAGAAATCTTCATCTCTTTTCTGTTTCTGAGTAAATAGTACATACCAGCACTATTTCAAAATAACAAACTCTTGATTGAATAATAAAAACTACAGTTAAACACTAAAAAACTCTAAGCCATCTCCGTGGAGATGTTGCCTGTACAACGGCAAAGAGAATGACTGGGGTAGGCGGAGCCTAGGAGGGATCATGTGACCAGCTTTGCTGGGCTCTTTGCCATTTCCTGTTGGGGAAGAGAATATCCCACAAGTAAGGATGACGCCGTGGACCGGACACACCTATGTTGGAGAAATAGCTTTCTAAATATGTTTCCCAATTTGAAACGGATAGTCTGCAAAAGGAAGTATACATAAACCTGACTCATGGCAAATATAAGTACAATACATATGTTTAAAACTTTATATTAATACATAAAGTGCCAAACCATAGCTGAGTGTGTCTTAAGTAATGAAAACATACTTACCGAAAGACACTCATCCACATATAGCAGATAGCCAAACCAGTACTGAAACAGAAACAGTAGAGGTAATGGAACATGAGAGTACTAGTCCTAAAGCCCGTGTACACTGGCCATTTTTTGCAGTACCGCGGTCCCACCCACTCTCTCTCTATCCCCCCTCTTTTGCTCTCTCCCCCCCCTCTTTGCGCTTCCCCAGTCTTTTGCTCCCCCCCCCCTCTCTTTTGCTCCCCCCCCCCCTCTCCACCTCTTTTGCGCGCTCTCCTCTCCACCTCTTTTGCGCGCTCTCCTCTCCACCTCTCGTGCGCGCTCTCCTCTCCACCTCTCGTGCGCGCTCTCCCCCCTCTCTCTCGTGCGCTCTCCCCTCTCTCTCTCGTGCGCTCTCCCCTCTCTCTCTCGTGCGCTCTCCCCTCTCTCTCTCGTGCGCTCTCCCCTCTCTCTCTCGTGCGCTCTCCCCTCTCTCTCTCGTGCGCTCTCCCCTCTCTCTCTCGTGCGCTCTCCCCTCTCTCTCTCGTGCGCTCTCCCCTCTCTCTCTCGTGCGCTCTCCCCTCTCTCTCTCGTGCGCTCTCCCCTCTCTCTCTCGTGCGCTCTCCCCTCTCTCTCTCGTGCGCTCTCCCCTCTCTCTCTCGTGCGCTCTCCCCTCTCTCTCTCGTGCGCTCTCCCCTCTCTCTCTCGTGCGCTCTCCCCTCTCTCTCTCGTGCGCTCTCCCCTCTCTCTCTCGTGCGCTCTCCCCTCTCTCTCTCGTGCGCTCTCCCCTCTCTCTCTCGTGCGCTCTCCCCTCTCTCTCTCGTGCGCTCTCCCCTCTCTCTCTCGTGCGCTCTCCCCTCTCTCTCTCGTGCGCTCTCCCCTCTCTCTCTCGTGCGCTCTCCCCTCTCTCTCTCGTGCGCTCTCCCCTCTCTCTCTCGTGCGCTCTCCCCTCTCTCTCTCGTGCGCTCTCCCCTCTCTCTCTCGTGCGCTCTCCCCTCTCTCTCTCGTGCGCTCTCCCCTCTCTCTCGTGCGCTCTCCCCTCTCTCTCGTGCGCTCTCCCCTCTCTCTCGTGCGCTCTCCCCTCTCTCTCGCTGTCTCTCCCCTCTCTCTCGCTGTCTCTCCCCTCTCTCTCGCTGTCTCTCCCCTCTCTCTTGCTGTCTCTCCCCTCTCTCTTGCTGTCTCTCCCCTCTCTCTTGCTGTCTCTCCCCTCTCTCTTGCTGTCTCTCCCCTCTCTCTTGCTGTCTCTCCCCTCTCTCTTGCTGTCTCTCCCCTCTCTCTTGCTGTCTCTCCCCTCTCTCTTGCTGTCTCTCCCCTCTCTCTTGCTGTCTCTCCCCTCTCTCTTGCTGTCTCTCCCCCCCCCCTCTTTTGCTGTCTCTCTCCCTCTCTTTATCCCCCCTATTCTGCTATCAGTTTGTACAACTGAATTGTGGGTGTGGTGAGGGGTGTATTTATAGGCATTTTGGGGTTTCGGAAACTTTGCCCCTCCTGGTACGATTGTATATCCCATACGTCACTAGCTCATGGTCTCTTGCCAATTACATGAAAGAAACCTTATGTATATCACAGTTGAGCAACCAAAACAGGCATTTCTCCCTTACCTCCAAGACCAAAAAAAAATAAATTCAATAAGAGGATGCAACTATAGTTGCACAGCTGAATCAAGTTACAACGTGTCACAGATGCTACCAAGAGAAATTCCTTATTTTAAATGGAGGGCGACCTAATGTACACAAATGAATAAGCCAATAATGTATCTGTAAGAGAGATTTTAAAAAAAGGAAATAAAAGCAGTTATGAATATTTGATAACTGTTAGAGAGCATGTGTTATTCCTATATATCCTCCCAAAACCACTTGGTAAAGTTTTTTTAGCTGAATAAATGGGGCAAACTAATCTAAGACTTACACATTTTTAATCCAAAATGATTCTTAAAGGACCACCTAATGCAGTAGACTTACATAATTAACAAGTACATATTAAAAAGACAATGATTTAACACCTACTCTGAATTTCAAATAATAAGTAGATTTTTTTTTCTCCCATTTTCTGGCCTTCTGTATCATGTGACAGACATCAGCCAATCACACTAGTATACGTAAGCTTGAGCACATGATCAGTAGGATCTTGTTCCCAAAAAAGTATGAATTTAAAAAGATTGATAATGAAAGTAAATTGGAAAGTGTCTTAAAACCGTATGCTCTATCTGAATCATAAGTTTATTTTGACTTGAGTGTCTCTTTAACAGTCTTTTCTTTCATGTAATTGGCAAGAGTCCATGAGCTAGTGACGTATGGGATATACAATCCTACCAGGAGGGGCAAAGTTTCCCAAACCTCAAAATGCCTAAAATACACCCCCCACAATTCAGTTTTTACAAACTTTGCCTCCTATGGAGGTGGTGAAGTAAGTTTGTGCTAGATTCTACGTTGACATGCGCTTCTCAGCTTTTTTGAAGCCTGGTTCCTCTCAGAGTGCAGTGAATGACAGAGGGATGTGAAGGGAGTATTACCTATTGAATACAATGGTCATCCTAACGGGGATCTATTTCATAGGTTCTCTGTTATCGGTCGTAGAGTTTCATCTCCTACCTCCCTTTTCATATTGACAATATACTCTTATATACCATTACCTCTGCTGATTCTCTTTTCATTACTGGTTTGGCTATCTACGTTATGTAGATGAGTGTCTTTTGGTAAGTATGTTTCCTTTATTTAAGACACTCTCAGCTATGGTTTGGCACTTTATATTTAAAGTTCTAAATATATGTTTGTACATGATTCAGGTTTATCAGTATATTTCCTTCTTGCAGACTGTCAGTTTCATATTTGGGAAATGCGTATAAAAAAAAAAAAATTCTTACCTGAAATTGACTCTTTTCTAAATTGTGGGCTGTTTGGCTCTCGGGAGTGCAAAATGCTACAATTTATTGCGTCATTCTTGGAGCGAGAATTACGTTTGTTGACGTAATTTTGTAATTTCTGGCGTCTTAGTTGGCGCCAAGTTTTTTCACGTAGTTGCGTCATCTATGACGCTCGTGTTTGTTGCAGACGTTCTTGGCGCCAAAAAATATTTTGTCAGTTGTGGGCGTCATACTTCATTTCTTTTTGCTTCTGGTTTCCAGAGGCTTATTTTGTTTTGCATTTCTTTCCCATTCCTGAAACTGTCATATAAGGAAATTGATATTTTGCTTTATATGTTTTTTTCTCTTACATTTGCAAGATATCTCAAAACTGTTCCTGTATCAGAAAACACTGTTGGATTCCTGCTGACTGATATCAGTCCTACCAAAGCTAAGTTAATTTATTTTAATGTTATGAATTTTTATCTTTAGCTATGGTTTGTAATAAGTTATGATAAACTTTTACATGCAGAGAAAATGTCCAATCAGTATTAATGCATTGTCTATTGCTATTCTTTTAACATCTAATGTACAAGATATACCTGGGAATTTATAAGAATATTTTTCTGATTCTATTCAGAAGGCTTTATCTGCCATCCCGCCTTCTAATAAAATGTAAAGGTCTTTTTTAAACTTCTCATTTAGTTGATGAATTTTCAAATGACCGACAACATACTGTATTATCCTTCTCTGATGAGGATTTATCTGATTCAGAATATCCTTCATCAGATATTGACACTAACAAATCTACTTTTTATTTTTAAATAGAGTACATTCGTTCTCTGTTGAAAAAGTTTTGATTATATTGGATATTGTGGAGATTAGTCCTCCTGTGGTTATTTCAGAGGTATTTTTTCCAGTTCCTGATACTAGAGAATGGAATATGCCTGGTACTTCTTTTATTCCTTCTTTAAGGTTTTAAAAATTGTATCCTTTGCCAGCAGTTAGTTTTTAGTTTTGGGAAAAGATCCCCAAAGGTAATGGGGCTCTCTCTACTCTTGCTAAACCTACTACTATTCCTTTAAAAAATAGTATTTATTGTAAAGATCCTTCAGATGGGAAATTTGTATCTTATCTAAGGAAAATGAATCTGTTTTCAGGTCCTTTTCTTAGGCCTGCAATTTCTTTGGCCGATGTTGCAGCTGTTTCATCTTTTTTGGTTGGAAACATTAGCACAACAAGTGTTGGATTATGATTTGTTTAGCATTGTTAACTTGATTCAACATGCTAATAATTTCATTTGCGATGCCATTTTTTTATATTATCAACATTGATGTTAAATCTATGTCTTTAGCTATTTTAGCTAGAAGAACTTTGTGGCTTAAATCTTGGTATGTTGATTTGATTTCTAAATCCAGATTTCTATTTTATTTTCTTCCAAGGTAATACATTTTTTGGTTCACAGTTGGATTCAATAATTTCAACTGTTACTGTGGGGAAGGGAGTTTTTTTGCCTCAAGTTTAAGTTGTAAGGGTAAATCTTAAGCTTACATCCGTTTTTGTTCTTATTAAGGAACAGAAACCTAATTCTTCCCCAAGTAATATGTTTCTAATTGGAAGCTTTCCTCAAAATGGAATGAATTCAAGCCATTTATGAGATAAAAGCCAGCCCCTAAATTCGCATGAAGGTGCGGCCCTTATTCCAGCTGGTAGGGGGCAGGTTAAGATTTTTCTAAAGTTGCTTGGTTCAATTCGGTCCAAACTCCTTAGATTGGGGTTCAGACTAGGGTTCATAGTAAGACCACCTGTGAGAAGTCTTTTTCCTCTCTCACATATTCCAGCAATCCCAGTAAAGGCTCAGACTTTCCTGAAGTGTGTTTCAGACCTGGAGTTATCTGGGGTATTCATACCAGTTTCGTTTCAGGAACAGGGTCTGGGGTTTTATTCAGATCTATTCATTGTCCCAAAGAAAGAAAATCTTTTGAATTGTTATATAAAAGAGTACCATCTTTCAGAATGGTGATTATAAGGTCTATTCTGCCTTTTGTTCAGCAAGGGCATTATTTGCCCACAATAGACTTACAGGATGCATATCTTCATATTCTGTTTCATTCAGATTATTTTCATTTTCTGAGATTCTCTTTTTTAGACAAGTATTACCAATTTGTTGCTCTTCCTTTATGGCCTAGCGACAGCTCTAGGAATCTTTTCAAAGGTTCTCTGTGTTTCCTTATTTGGAAGATATTTTGGTACTTGCTCAGTCTTTTCGTTCTGCAGAATCTCATACGATTCACTTCTGTTTTCTTCAAAAACATGGTTGGAGGATCATTTTACCAAAAAAGTTATACATACACACACACACATATATGCACACACATATATACACACACACATATACACACACACATATACACACACACATATACACACACACATATACACACACACATATACACACACACATATACATACACACACACACACACATACATACACACATATATATATATATATATATATATATATATATATATATATATATATATTATGGGGAGGCGAAAAGCATAATTTATACTTAACTGATAAATTTATTTCTCTTGTAGTGTGTTCAGTCCACGGGTCATCCATTACTTATGGTATATATTCTCCTTCCCAACAGGAAGTTGCAAGAGGATCACCCAAGCAGAGCTGCTATATAGCTCCTCCTCTCACATGTCATATCCAGTCATTCGACCGAAACAAGACGAGAAAGGAGAAACTATAGGGTGCAGTGGTGACTGGAGTTATAATTTAAAATTTAGAACCTGCCTCAAAAAGACAGGGCGGGCCGTGGACTGAACACACTACAAGAGAAATAAATTTATCAGGTAAGCATAAATTATGTTTTCTCTTGTTAAGTGTGTTCAGTCCACGGGTCATCCATTACTTATGGGATACCAATACCAAAGCTAAAGTACACGGATGATGGGAGGGACAAGGCAGGAACATTAAACAGAAGGAACCACTGCCTGTAGAACCTTTCTCCCAAAAACAGCCTCCGAAGAAGCAAAAGTGTCAAATTTGTAAAATTTGGAAAAAGTATGAAGTGAAGACCAAGTTGCAGCCTTGCAAATCTGTTCAACAGAGGCCTCATTCTTAAAGGCCCAGGTGGAAGCCACAGCTCTAGTGGAATGAGCTGTAATTTTTTCAGGAGGCTGCTGTCCAGCAGTCTCGTAGGCTAAGCGTATTATGCTACGAAGCCAAAAAGAGAGAGAGGTAGCCGAAGCCTTTTGACCTCTCCTCTGTCCAGAGTAAACGACAAACAGAGAAGAAGTTTGTCGAAAATCTTTAGTTGCCTGTAAGTAGAACTTCAGGGCACGGACCACGTCTAGATTATGCAAAAGACGTTCCTTCTTTGAGGAAGGATTAGGACATAATGATGGAACAACAATCTCTTGATTGATATTCCTGTTAGAAACAACCTTAGGTAAAAACCCAGGTTTAGTACGCAGGACTACCTTGTCTGAATGAAAGATCAGATAAGGAGAATCACAATGTAAGGCAGATAACTCAGAGACTCTTCGAGCCGAGGAAATAGCCATCAAAAACAGAACTTTCCAAGATAAAAGCTTAATATCAATGGAATGAAGGGGTTCAAACGGAACACCCTGAAGAACTTTAAGAACCAAGTTTAAGCTCCACGGAGGAGCAACAGTTTTAAACACAGGCTTAATCCTAGCCAAAGCCTGACAAAAAGCCTGGACGTCTGGATTCTCTGCCAGACGCTTGTGTAAAAGAATAGACAGAGCAGAAATCTGTCCCTTTAGTGAACTAGCGGATAAGCCCTTTTCTAAACCCTCTTGTAGAAAAGACAATATCCTAGGAATCCTAACCTTACTCCATGAGTAACTCTTGGATTCACACCAATATAAATATTTACGCCATATCTTGTGGTAAATTTTTCTGGTAACAGGTTTCCGAGCCTGTATTAATGTATCAATAACCGAATCCGAAAACCCACGCTTTGATAGAATCAAGAGTTCAATTTCCAAGCAGTCAGCCTCAGAGAAATTAGGTTTGGATGGTTGAAAGGACCCTGAATTAGAAGGTCCTGCCTCAGGGGTAGAGACCATGGTGGACAGGACGACATGTCCACTAGGTCTGCATACCAGGTCCTGCGTGGCCACGCAGGCGCTATCAGAATCACTGATGCTCTCTCCTGTTTGATCCTGGCAATCAGTCGAGGTAGCAACGGAAAAGGTGGAAACACATAAGCTATGTTGAAAACCCAAGGGGCTGCTAATGCATCTACCAGCACCGCTCCCGGGTCCCTGGACCTGGATCCGTAACAAGGAAGCTTGGCATTCTGGCGAGATGCCATGAGATCCAGATCCGGTTTGCCCCAACGACGAATCAGTTGAGCAAATACCTCCGGGTGAAGTTCCCACTCCCCCGGATGAAAAGTCTGGCGACTTAGAAAATCCGCCTCCCAGTTCTCCACGCCTGGGATGTAGATCGCTGACAGGTGGCAAGAGTGAGACTCTGCCCAGCGAATTATCTTCGAGACTTCCAACATCGCTAGGGAACTCCTGGTTCCCCCTTGATGATCGATGTAAGCCACAGTCGTGATGTTGTCCGACTGAAATCTGATGAACCTCAGTGTTGCTAACTGAGGCCAAGCTAGAAGAGCATTGAATATTGCTCTTAATTCTAGAATGTTTATCGGGAAGAGTTTCTCCTCCTGAGTCCACGATCCCTGAGCCTTCAGGGAGTTCCAGACTGCCCCCCAGCCTAGTAGGCTGGCATCTGTTGTTACAATCGTCCAATCCGGTCTGCGAAAAGTCATTCCTTTGGACAGATGAACCCGTGACAACCACCAGAGAAGAGAATCTCTGGTCTCCTGGTCCAGATTTAGCAAAGGGGACAGATCTGAGTAATCCCCGTTCCATTGACTTAGCATGCATAGTTGCAGCGGTCTGAGATGTAGGCGCGCAAATGGCACTATGTCCATTGCCGCGACCATTAAGCCGATTACTTCCATGCACTGAGCTACTGATGGGCTTGGAATGGAGTGAAGGACACGGCAAGCATTGAGAATCTTTGATAACCTGGACTCCGTGAGGTAAATTTTCATCTCTACAGAATCTATAAGAGTCCCTAGAAAAGGGACCCTTGTGAGTGGTAACAGAGAACTCTTTTCCACGTTCACTTTCCACCCATGCGACCTCAGAAATGCTAGAACTATCTCTGTATGAGACTTTGCATTTTGAAAACTTGACGCTTGTATCAGAATGTCGTCTAGGTACGGAGCCACCGCTATGCCTCGTGGTCTTAGCACCGCCAGAAGTTAGCCCAGAACCTTTGTAAAAATTCACGGGGCCGTAGCTAACCCGAAGGGAAGAGCTACAAACTGGTAATGCCTGTCTAGAAAGGCAAACCTTAGGTACTGATAATGATCTTTGTGAATCGGTATGTGAAGGTAGGAATCCTTTAAGTCCACTGTGGTCATATATTGACCCTCTTGGATCATGGGTAGGATGGTCCGAATGGTTTCCATCTTGAACTATGGAACCCTTAGGAACTTGTTTAAGATTTTTAAGTCTAAGATTGGTCTTAAGGTTCCCTCTTTTTTGGGAACCACAAACAGATTTGAATAAAACCCTTGCCCCTGTTCCGTTCGCGGAACTGGGTGGATCACTCCCATCACTAAGAGGTCTTGTACACGTTGTAGAAATGCCTCTTTCTTTACTAGGTTTGTTGATAACCTTGACAGATGAAACCTCCCTTGTGGAGGAGAAGTTTTGAAATCCAGAAGGTATCCCTGAGATATAATCTCCAACGTCCAGGGATCCTGTACATCTCTTGCCCAAGCCTGGGCGAAGAGAGAAAGTCTGCCCCCCACTAGATCCGTCTCCGGAAAGGGGGCCCTGTCTTCATGCTGTCTTAGGGGCGGAAGTAGGCTTTCTGGCCTGCTTGCCCTTGTTCCATGACTGGTTGCCTTTCCAACCCTGTCTGTAACAAGCAGTAGTTCCTTCCTGTTTTGGAGCGGAGGAAGTTGATGCTGCTCCTGCCGTGAGATTACAAAAGGCACGAAAATTAGACTGTTTGGCCTTTGATTTGGCCCTGTCCTGAGGAAGGGTGTGGCCCTTACCTCCAGTAATGTCAACAATAATTTCCTTCAAGCCGGGCCCGAATAAGGTCTGCCCTTTGAAAGGAATGTTCAGTAGTTTAGACTTAGAAGTTACATCTGCTGACCAGGATTTAAGCCATAGCGCTCTGCGCGCCTGTATGGCGAATCCGGAATTCTTAGCCGTAAGTTTGGTTAAATGCACTACGGCATCCGAAACAAACGCATTAGCCAACTTAAGGGTTCTAATCTTGCTCAAAGACTCATCCAATGGTGCTGTGCGAATCGCCTCTTCCAGAGACTCAAACCAGAATGCCGCTGCAGCAATGACAGGCCCAATGCATGCAAGAGGCTGTAATATAAAACCTTGTTGAACAAACATTTTCTTAAGGTAACCCTCTAATTTTTTATCCATTGGATCTGAGAAAGCACAGCTATCCTCCACCGGGATAGTGGTACGCTTGGCTAAAGTAGAAACTGCTCCCTTCACCTTAGGGACCGTCTGCCATAAGTCTTGTGTGGTGGCGTCTATAGGGAACATTTTTCTAAATATCGGAGGAGGGGAAAAAGGCACGCCGGGTCTATCCCACTCCTTGCTAATAACCTCTGTAAGCCTCTTTGGTATAGGAAAAACGTCAGTACACACCGGTACCGCATAGTATTTATCCAGCCTACATAATTTCTCTGGGATTGCCACCGTGTCACAATCATTCAGAGCCGCTAACACCTCCCCTAGCAACACGCGGAGGTTCTCAAGCTTAAATTTAAAATTTGAAATTTCTGAATCCGGTCTCCCCGAATCAGAACCGTCACCCACAGAATGAAGCTCTCCGTCCTCATGTTCTGCAAATTGTGACGCAGTATCAGACATGGCTCTCGTGTCATCGGCGCGCTCTGTCCTTAACCCAGAGCTGTTGCGCTTGCCTCTTAACTCGGGCATATTGTATAATACTTCTTTCATAACATTAGCCATATCATGTAAAGTGATTTGTAAGGGCCTTGATGTACTTGGCGCCTCAATCTCACGCACCTCCCGAGCGGGAGACGAAGGTACTGACACGTGAGGAGAGTTAGACGGCATAACTTCCCCCTCGTTGTCTGGTGATAATTTCTTTATCTGTACAGATTGACTTTTATTCAAAGTAATATCAATACAATTGGTACACATATTTCTATTGGGCTCCACATCGGCTTTTAAACATAATGAACAAGCAGATTCCTCTGTATCAGACATGTTTAAACAGAC
>NC_069499.1:1064621377-1064733877 GCF_027579735.1 Bombina bombina
GACCGCGCCCCAGCCCATCAGACTGGCGTCGGTCGTGACAATAACCCACTCTGGTCTGCGGAATGTCATCCCTTGTGACAGGTTGTCCAGGGACAGCCACCAACGGAGTGAGTCTCTGGTCCTCTGATTTACTTGTATCTTCGGAGACAAGTCTGTATAGTCCCCATTCCACTGACTGAGCATGCACAGTTGTAATGGTCTTAGATGAATGCGCGCAAAAGGAACTATGTCCATTGCCGCTACCATCAACCCGATCACTTCCATGCACTGAGCTATGGAAGGAAGAGGAACGGAATGAAGTATCCGACAAGAGTCTAGAAGCTTTGTTTTTCTGGCCTCTGTCAGAAAAATCCTCATTTCTAAGGAGTCTATTATTGTTCCCAAGAAGGGAACCCTTGTTGACGGGGATAGAGAACTCTTTTCCACGTTCACTTTCCATCCGTGAGATCTGAGAAAGGCCAGGACAATGTCCGTGTGAGCCTTTGCTTGAGGAAGGGACGACGCTTGAATCAGAATGTCGTCCAAGTAAGGTACTACAGCAATGCCCCTTGGTCTTAGCACAGCTAGAAGGGACCCTAGTACCATTGTGAAAATCCTTGGAGCAGTGGCTAATCCGAAAGGAAGCGCCACAAACTGGTAATGTTTGTCCAGGAATGCGAACCTTAGGAACCGATGATGTTCCTTGTGGATAGGAATATGTAGATACGCATCCTTTAAATCCACCGTGGTCATGAATTGACCTTCCTGGATGGAAGGAAGAATAGTTCGAATGGTTTCCATCTTGAACGATGGAACCTTGAGAAACTTGTTTAAGATCTTGAGATCTAAGATTGGTCTGAACGTTCCCTCTTTTTTGGGAACTATGAACAGATTGGAGTAGAACCCCATCCCTTGTTCTCTTAATGGAACAGGATGAATCACTCCCATTTTTAACAGGTCTTCTACACAATGTAAGAATGCCTGTCTTTTTATGTGGTCTGAAGACAACTGAGACCTGTGGAACCTCCCCCTTGGGGGAAGTCCCTTGAATTCCAGAAGATAACCTTGGGAGACTATTTCTAGCGCCCAAGGATCCAGAACATCTCTTGTCCAAGCCTGAGCGAAGAGAGAGAGTCTGCCCCCCACCAGATCCGGTCCCGGATCGGGGGCCAACATTTCATGCTGTCTTGGTAGCAGTGGCAGGTTTCTTGGCCTGCTTTCCCTTGTTCCAGCCTTGCATTGGTCTCCAAGCTGGCTTGGCTTGAGAAGTATTACCCTCTTGCTTAGAGGACGTAGCACCTTGGGCTGGTCCGTTTCTACGAAAGGGACGAAAATTAGGTTTATTTTTTGCCTTGAAAGGCCGATCCTGAGGAAGGGCGTGGCCCTTACTCCCAGTGATATCAGAGATAATCTCTTTCAAGTCAGGGCCAAACAGCGTTTTCCCCTTGAAAGGAATGTTAAGGAGTTTGTTCTTGGAAGACGCATCAGCCGACCAAGATTTCAACCAAAGCGCTCTGCGCGCCACAATAGCAAACCCAGAATTCTTAGCCGCTAACCTAGCCAATTGCAAAGTGGCGTCTAGGGTGAAAGAATTAGCCAATTTGAGAGCATTGATTCTGTCCATAATCTCCTCCAAAGGAGGAGAATCACTATCGACCGCTCTTATCAGATCATCGAACCAGAAACATGCGGCTGTAGCGACAGGGACAATGCATGAAATTGGTTGTAGAAGGTAACCTTGCTGAACAAACATCTTTTTAAGCAAACCTTCTAATTTTTTATCCATAGGATCTTTGAAAGCACAACTATCCTCTATGGGTATAGTGGTGCGTTTGTTTAAAGTGGAAACCGCTCCCTCGACCTTGGGGACTGTCTGCCATAAGTCCTTTCTGGGGTCGACCATAGGAAACAATTTTTTAAATATGGGGGGAGGGACGAAAGGAATACCGGGCCTTTCCCATTCTTTATTAACAATGTCCGCCACCCGCTTGGGTATAGGAAAAGCTTCTGGGAGCCCCGGCACCTCTAGGAACTTGTCCATTTTACATAGTTTCTCTGGGATGACCAACTTGTCACAATCATCCAGAGTGGATAATACCTCCTTAAGCAGAATGCGGAGATAATCCAACTTAAATTTAAATGCAATCACATCAGGTTCAGCCTGTTGAGAAATGTTCCCTGAATCAGTAATTTCTCCCTCAGACAAAACCTCCCTGGCCCCATCAGACTGGGTTAGGGGCCCTTCAGAAATATTATTATCAGCGTCGTCATGCTCTTCAGTATCTAAAACAGAGCAGCCGCGCTTACGCTGATAAGTGTTCATTTTGGCTAAAATGTTTTTGACAGAATTATCCATTACAGCCGTTAATTGTTGCATAGTAAGGAGTATTGGCGCGCTAGATGTACTAGGGGCCTCCTGAGTGGGCAAGACTCGTGTAGACGAAGGAGGGAATGATGCAGTACCATGCTTACTCCCCTCACTTGAGGAATCATCTTGGGCATCATTGTCATTATCACATAAATCACATTTATTTAAATGAATAGGAATTCTGGTTAAACACTAAAAAACTCTAAGCCATCTCCGTGGAGATGTTGCCTGTACAACGGCAAAGAGAATGACTGGGGTAGGCGGAGCCTAGGAGGGATCATGTGACCAGCTTTGCTGGGCTCTTTGCCATTTCCTGTTGGGGAAGAGAATATCCCACAAGTAAGGATGACGCCGTGGACCGGACACACCTATGTTGGAGAAAAGGTAAGTTTATTTTTTGACCAATCTAATTTGTCTGTAACGTTCTCTGTAGACTGACAGTTTAGGCTGGGGTACACAACAGATTGCAAGCTATGTCTGGGTGAACTGAATATACTTATGTAACGTTATATAAGTATATTCAGATCACCCAGACATAGCTTGCAATCTGTTGTGTACCCCAGCCTAAACTGTCAGTCTACACTGAACGTTACAGACAAATTAGATTGGTCAGTCTGAACAAATAAAATAAACCACCAGCTCGGATTTCTTTGAGGGGGAACACAGAAAGGTAAACCTTTGCACTACCAGCATTACTTACGGATAGAAGAGAAGAAACTGAGCTGCACACTGCTTCACAGAATACAATGACTGCTGGAGACTAAGTTCACAGTCCCCATGCAGTGTTAGCGGCGCAATGCGCATGCGCTAAATCGGGAGCGTGGAAATACGAGACTTGCAGAGTTACAGCAAGACACTGAACAAAACCAGGATCATGATGACGAAATATGGGAGGGGGCTGGCGGGCATTTTAAACTTCAAGGAAGAAATAAGTAAGTGGTAATTCTTAGAAACGATTAAGGCTAATACATTAGGCTACAGTGCAAACAAAAAATCGTTCGCAACTGTATAGGAATTACCTATGTGAAAATTTAGGTTAACTGTCCTTTAAAGTGCCCCTGTTTTTATATACCTCACTTTACAGCGCTTCACTTTACAGCGATTCGCTAATACAGCGCTTTGTGGAGCTGAAGTTCAACCTCCAAGGATTATGAAACAGTGCAGTAAATCATTGTGAGATTGCGAGAAAAGTGACTGGCTCCATTTTGCTATGCTTAGTTCAATGTTAACTGCCTTGCAGTGCAATCTGTGTCTCAGTGCTATAGTCAGGCAAATCTTACTACAGTAATTGTCACTATTTTACAGGTACAGTATTTATTGAATACTAATTGAATACTTGCTGTGCTAGTGTTAAACTAAACGTAGCACTATTGCACCCCTAATATATGTTAGTTCAAACATGTTTTTAAGATTTTAAACACTGAAAAGAAAGCTAAAACTGCCTTGTTTCACTTTAAGGCGGTTTTCACTTTACAGCGGGGCTCCGGTCCCTAACCCGCTGTATGAGTGGGGTATACCTGTATATAAAAACCGGGCACTTTAGCATCAAAATTGACATTCACTTTAAATAAACCACAGGTAGAGAAAGAAGAAGAAAAAAAAAAAAAAAGAAAAAAAAAAAAAAAGGAAATTGATGCTTATCTGATAAATTTGTTTCTTTTTTAGATACGATGAGTCCACGGATTTCATCCTTACTTGTGGGATTACGCCTCCTGGTCAACAGGAGGAGGCAAAGAGCACCACAGCAGAGCTGTATATATAGCTCCGCCCTTCCCTCCCACTCCAGTCATTCGACCAAAGTTAGGAAGAGAAAGGAAACGCTAAGTTACAGAGGTGTCTGAAGTCTAACAAAAATAAAATACAGGGTGGGCCGTGGACTCATCGTATCTAAAAAGAAACACATTTATCAGGTAAGCATTAATTTCCTTTTCTTTTTAAAGATACGATGAGTCCACAGATTTCATCCTTACTTGTGGGATACAATACCAAAGCTATAGTACACTGATGAAACGGGAGGGACAAGGCAGGTAATCTAAACTGAAGGCACCACTGCTTGAAGAACCTTCCTCCCAAAAACAGCCTCAGCTGAGGATAAAGTATCAAATTTGTAAAATTTAGAAAAAGTGTGAAGAGAAGACCAAGTTGCAGCTTCGCAAATCTGTTCAACAGAAGCATCATTCTTGAATGCCCATGAGGAAGCAACGGCCCTAGTAGAATGAGCCGTAACTCTTCAGGAGGCTGCTGTCCAGCAGTCTCATATGCAAAACAGATGATACTCTTCAGCCACAAAGAAAGAGGTAGCCGTAGCTTTATGACCCCTACGTTTCCCAGAAAAAAACACAAACAAAGAAGAAGATTGACGAAAGTCCTTAGTAGCTTGCAAGTAGAACGTTAAAGCACGGACCACATCTAAATTATGTAGCAGACGTTAGTTCTTAGGAGGAGGATTAGGACACAAGGATGGAACAACAATTTCCTGATTATTGTTTTTGTCTAGAAACAACCTTAGGAAGAAACCCAGGTTTAGTACGCAACACCACCTTATCCGCATGAAAAATAAGATAGGGAGAATTATATTGCAATGCTGAAAGCTGATACTCTGCGAGCAGAAGAAATAGCAACCAAAAACAGAACTTTCCAAGATAATAACTTAATATCTATGGAATGCATAGGTTCAAACGGAACCCCTTGAAGAACCCTAAGAACTAAATTCAAACTCCATGGAGGAGCAATAGGTCTAAATACAGGCCTGATTGTAGTCAGAGCCTGACAAAAAGATTGTACATCTGGAAAATCTGCCAGACGCTTGTGTAACAAAATAGACCAAGCAGAAATCTGTCCCTTTAGGTAACTAGCTGATAACCCCTTCTCCAAACCTTCTTGGAGAAAAGACAAAATTCTGGGAATCCTTACCCTACTCCATGAGTAACCCTTGGATTCACACCAATAAAGATATTTACGCAATATCTTATGGTAAATCTTCCTAGTAACAGGCTTACGTGCCTGAATTAACGTATCTATGACCGAATCAGAAAATCCTCGCTTGGATAAAATTAAGCGTTCAATCTCCAAGCAGTCAGTTGCAGAGAAACTAGATTCGGATGGAAGGGACCCTGAATGAGAAGGCCCTTCCTCAATGGAAGCCTCCAGGGTGGCAGAGATGCCATGTCCACTAGGTCGGCATACCAAGTCCTGCGAGGCCATGCCAGGGCAATGAGGATTACTGATGCCCTCTCGTTTGATCCGAGCAATCACCCAGGGAAGAAGAGCAAACGGCGGAAACACATAAGCTAGGCTGAAGGACCAAGGAACTGCCAAGGCATCTATCAGCTCGGCCTGGGGATCCCTGGATTTGGACCCGTACCTCAGAAGTTTTTCATTCTGACGAGACGCCATACGGTCCAATTCCGGTCGACCCCATCTGAGAATCAGGTTTGAAAATATTTCCGGATGGAGTTCCCACTCCCCCGGATGAAAGGTCTGCCTGCTCAGAACGTCTGCCTCCCAGTTTTCCACTCCTGGGATGTAGATTGCCGAGAGATGGCAAGAGTGAGCCTCTGCCCACCGAATTATCTTGGCTACTTCGGTCATCGCTAAGGAACTCCTCGTTCCTCCCCGATTATTGATATAAGCCACTGTCGTTATGTTGTCCGACTGAAACCTGATGAATTGGTTCGAGGCCAACTGAGGCCAGGCCCGAAGAGCATTGAAGATCGCTCTCAGTTCCAGAATATTGATGTGAAGGAGGGACTCTGTCTGAGACCATACCCCCTGAGCCCTCATGGAATTCCAGACTGCTCACCATCCTAACAGGCTGGCATCCGTTGTCAATATCACCCATGAGGGTCTTCGAAAACATGTCCCCTGGGATAGATGATCCAGTGACAACCACCAAAGAAGAGAGAGTCCATTGTCTCCTGGCTGGTCTAGGTTTACCTGAGGAGACAAATACATATAATCTCCATTCCACTGCCTGAGCATGCTTAGTTGCAGAGGTCTGAGATGAAAGCGAGCAAAATGGAATTCTGTCCATTGCTGCTACCATTAAACCAATTACATCCATGCACTGAGCCACCGACGGACGAGGTTTGGACTGAATGGCTCGACATGTATTCAGAAGTTTTAACTTTGACTTCCGTCAGAAAAAACAGAATTTATGCTTACCTGATAAATTACTTTCTCCAACGGTGTGTCCGGTCCACGGCGTCATCCTTACTTGTGGGATATTCTCTTCCCCAACAGGAAATGGCAAAGAGTCCCAGCAAAGCTGGTCACATGATCCCTCCTAGGCTCCGCCCACCCCAGTCATTCGACCGACGGACAGGAGAAAATATATATAGGAGAAACCATATGATACTGTGGTGACTGTAGTTAGAGAAAATAATTCATCAGACCTGATTAAAAAACCAGGGCGGGCCGTGGACCGGACACACCGTTGGAGAAAGTAATTTATCAGGTAAGCATAAATTCTGTTTTCTCCAACATTGGTGTGTCCGGTCCACGGCGTCATCCTTACTTGTGGGAACCAATACCAAAGCTTTAGGACACGGATGAAGGGAGGGAGCAAATCAGGTCACCTAAATGGAAGGCACCACGGCTTGCAAAACCTTTCTCCCAAAAATAGCCTCCGAAGAAGCAAAAGTATCAAATTTGTAAAATTTGGCAAAAGTGTGCAGTGAAGACCAAGTCGCTGCCTTACATATCTGGTCAACAGAAGCCTCCTTCTTGAAGGCCCATGTGGAAGCCACAGCCCTAGTGGAGTGAGCTGTGATTCTTTCAGGAGGCTGCCGTCCGGCAGTTTCATAAGCCAATCGGATAATGCTTTTAAGCCAAAAGGAAAGAGAGGTAGAAGTCGCTTTTTGACCTCTCCTTTTACCAGAATAAACAACAAACAAGGAAGATGTTTGTCTGAAATCTTTAGTAGCCTCTAAATAGAATTTTAGAGCACGGACTACGTCCAAATTGTGTAACAAACGTTCCTTCTTTGAAACTGGATTCGGGCACAAAGAAGGTACAACTATCTCCTGGTTAATATTCTTGTTGGAAACAACTTTCGGAAGAAAACCAGGCTTAGTACGCAAAACCACCTTATCTGCATGGAACACCAGATAGGGCGGAGAACACTGCAGAGCAGATAACTCTGAAACTCTTCTAGCAGAAGAAATTGCAACCAAAAACAAAACTTTCCAAGATAATAACTTAATATCTACGGAATGTAAGGGTTCAAACGGAACCCCTTGAAGAACTGAAAGAACTAGATTTAGACTCCAGGGAGGAGTCAAAGGTCTGTAAACAGGCTTGATCCTAACCAGAGCCTGAACAAATGCTTGAACATCTGGCACAGCTGCCAGTCTTTTGTGAAGTAAAACAGATAAAGCAGAGATCTGTCCCTTCAGAGAACTTGCAGATAATCCTTTCTCCAAACCTTCTTGTAGAAAGGATAGAATCTTAGGAATTTTTATCTTGTTCCATGGGAATCCTTTAGATTCACACCAACAGATATATTTTTTCCATATTTTATGGTAAATTTTTCTAGTTACAGGCTTTCTAGCCTGAATCAGAGTATCTATTACAGAATCTGAAAACCCACGCTTTGATAAAATCAAGCGTTCAATCTCCAAGCCGTCAGTTGGAGGGAAACCAGATTCGGATGTTCGAATGGACCCTGAACAAGAAGGTCCTGTCTCAAAGGTAGCTTCCATGGTGAAGCCGATGACATATTGACCAGGTCTGCATACCAAGTCCTGCGTGGCCACGCAGGAGCTATCAAGATCACCGAAGCCCTCTCCTGATTGATCCTGGCTACCAGCCTGGGAATGAGAGGAAACGGTGGGAATACATAAGCTAGGTTGAAGGTCCAAGGTGCTACTAGTGCATCTACTAGAGTCGCCTTGGGATCCCTGGATCTGGACCCGTAGCAAGGAACCTTGAAGTTCTGACGAGAGGCCATCAGATCCATGTCTGGAATGCCCCATAATTGAGTTATTTGGGCAAAGATTTCCGGATGGAGTTCCCACTCCCCCGGATGGAATGTCTGACGACTCAGAAAATCCGCTTCCCAATTTTCCACTCCTGGGATGTGGATTGCAGACAAGTGGCAGGAGTGATCCTCCGCCCATTGAATTATCTTGGTCACTTCCTCCATCGCCAGGGAACTTCTTGTTCCCCCCTGATGGTTGATATATGCAACAGTCGTCATGTTGTCTGATTGAAACCTTATGAATTTGGCCTTTGCTAGTTGAGGCCAAGCTTTGAGAGCATTGAATATCGCTCTCAGTTCCAGAATGTTTATCGGGAGAAGAGATTCTTCCCGAGACCATAGACCCTGAGCTTTCAGGGGTTCCTAGACCGCGCCCCAGCCCACCAGACTGGCGTCGGTCGTGACAATGACCCACTCTGGCCTGCGGAAGCTCATTCCCTGTGACAGGTTGTCCAGGATCAGCCACCAACGGAGTGAATCTCTGGTCTTTTGATCTACTTGAATCGTCGGAGACAAGTCTGTATAATCCCCATTCCACTGTCTGAGCATGCACAGTTGTAATGGTCTTAGATGAATTCGTGCAAAAGGAACTATGTCCATTGCTGCAACCATCAATCCTATTACTTCCATGCACTGCGCTATGGAAGGACGAAGAACAGAATGAAGTACTTGACAAGAGCTTAGAATTTTTGATTTTCTGACCTCTGTCAGAAAAATCCTCATTTCTAAGGAATCTATTATTGTTCCCAAGAAGGGAACTCTTGTTGACGGGGACAGAGAACTTTTTTCCTTGTTCACTTTCCATCCGTGAGATCTGAGAAAGGCTAGGACGATGTCCGTATGAGCCTTTGCTTTTGACAGAGACGACGCTTGAATCAGGATGTCGTCCAAGTAAGGTACTACTGCAATGCCCCTTGGTCTTAGAACCGCTAGAAGGGACCCTAGTACCTTTGTGAAAATCCTTGGAGCAGTGGCTAATCCAAATGGAAGTGCCACAAACTGGTAATGCTTGTCCAGAAAAGCGAACCTTAGGAACTGATGATGTTCCTTGTGGATAGGAATATGTAGGTACGCATCCTTTAAATCCACGGTAGTCATAAATTGATTTTCCTGGATAGTAGGTAGGATCGTTCGAATAGTTTCCATTTTGAACGATGGTACCCTGAGAAATTTGTTTAGGATCTTTAGATCCAAAATTGGTCTGAATGTTCCCTCTTTTTTGGGAACTATGAACAGATTGGAATAAAATCCCATTCCTTGTTCTCTTATTGGAACTGGATGTATCACTCCCATCTTTAACAGGTCTTCTACACAATGTAAGAATGCCTGTCTCTTTATTTGGTTTGAAGATAATTGAGACCTGTGGAACCTTCCCCTTGGGGGTAGTTCCTTGAATTCCAGGAGCTAACCTTGAGAAACTATTTCTAGCGCCCAAGGATCCTGAACATCTCTTGCCCAAGCCTGAGCAAAGAGAGAAAGTCTGCCCCCCACTAGATCCGGTCCCGGATCGGGGGCTATCCCTTCATGCTGTTTTGGTAGGAGTGGTAGGCTTATTGGCCTGCTTACCCTTGTTCCAGCCTTGCATTGGTTTCCAGGCTGGTTTGGGTTGTGAAGTATTACCCTCTTGCTTAGTGGATACAGAATTAGAGACTGGTCCGTTTCTGCGAAAGGGACGAAAATTAGGCTTATTATTAGCCTTAAAAGACCTATCCTGTGGGAGGGCGTGGCCCTTTCCCCCAGTGATGTCTGAAATAATCTCTTTCAAATCAGGTCCAAATAATGTTTTACCTTTGAAAGGAATGTTAAGCAATTTTGTCTTGGAAGACACATCCGCTGACCAAGACTTTAGTCAAAGCACTCTGCGCGCCACGACAGCAAACCCTGAATTTTTCGCCGCTAATCTAGCTAATTGCAAAGCGGCATCTAAAACAAAAGAGTTAGCCAATTTAAGTGCTTGAACTCTGTCCATAACCTCCTCATACAAAGATTCTTTACTGAGCGATTTTTCTAGTTCCTCGAACCAGAAACACGCTGCCGTAGTGACAGGAACAATGCATGAAATTGGTTGTAGAAGGTAACCTTGCTGTACAAAAATCTTTTTAAGCAAACCCTCTAATTTCTTATCCATAGGATCTTTGAAAGCACAACTATCTTCGATAGGAATAGTAGTGCGTTTGTTTAGAGTAGAAACCGCCCCCTCGACCTTGGGGACTGTCTGCCATAAGTCCTTTCTGGGGTCGACTATAGGAAATAATTTCTTAAATATAGGGGGGGGAACAAAAGGTATGCCGGGCCTTTACCACTCTTTATTTACTATGTCCGCCACCCGCTTGGGTATAGGAAAAGCGTCGGGGGGCACCGGAACCTCTAGGAACTTGTCCATCTTACATAATTTCTCTGGAATGACCAAATTGTCACAATCATCCAGAGTAGATAACACCTCCTTAAGCAGTGCGCGGAGATGTTCTAATTTAAATTTAAATGTCACAACATCAGGTTCAGCTTGATGAGAAATTTTTCCTGAATCTGAAATTTCTCCATCAGACAAAACCTCCCTCATGGCCCCTTGAGATTGGTGTGAGGGTATGTCAGAACAGTTATCATCAGCGTCCTCTTGCTCTTCAGTGTTTAAAACAGAGCAATCGCGCTTTCTCTGATAAGTAGGCATTTTGGATAAAAGATTTGCTATGGAGTTATCCATTACAGCCGTTAATTGTTGCATGGTAATAAGTATTGGCGCACTAGATGTACTAGGGGCCTCCTGTGTGGGCATAACTGGTGTAGACACAGTAGGGGATGATGTAGTATCATGTTTACTCCCCTCATTTTAAGGAATCATCTTGGGCAATATCATTATCTGTTGCAATACTGTCCTTACTTTGTTTGGACACTATGGCACAATTATCACATAAATTTAAATGGGGAGACACCTTGGCTTTCATACATATAGAACATAGCTTATCTGATGGTACAGACATGTTAAACAGGCTTAAACTTGTCAAAAAAACACAAAAAACGTTTTAAAATAAAACCGTTACTGTCACTTTAAATTTCAAACTGAAAACACTTTATTACTGAATATGTGAAAAAGTATGAAGGAATTGTTCAAAATTCACCAAAATTTCACCACAGTGTCTTAAAGCATTAAAAGTATTGCACACCAAATTTCAGAGCTTTAACCCTTAAATTAACGGAACCGGAGCCGTTTTTACATTTAACCCCTATACAGTCCCAGAATGAGGCTCTGTCTATAACTAGAAAGGCCCCCATCTGAAAAAGGTGTCCAACACAGTGCCTGCCGTTTTTCTAAACGTTCCCCAAGATTATAATACCAATAATTAGTTAGAATCTGCATAATATGCCTAGTAAAGCAATTGTTTTAGCCCAGAAAAATGTCTACCAGTTTTTAAGCCCTTTTTGAAGCCCTTTATTCTTTTATGTTTAACTAAGAAAATGGCTTACTGGTCCCCATGAGGGGAAATGACAGCCTTCCAGCATTACATGGTCTTGTTAGAAATATGGCCAGTCATACCTTAAGCAGAAAAGACTGCTAACTGTTTCCCCCAACTGAAGTTACTTCATCTCAACAGTCCTGTGTGGAAACAGCAATTGATTTCAGTTACTGTCTGCTAAAATCATCTTCCTCTTACAAACAGAAATCTTCATCCTTTTCTGTTTCAGAGTAAATAGTACATACCAGCACTATTTTAAAATAACAAACACTTGATAGAAGAATAAAACTACATTTAAACACCAAAAAACTCTTAACCATCTCCGTGGAGATGTTGCCTGTGCAACGGCAAAGAGAATGACTGGGGTGGGCGGAGCCTAGGAGGGATCATGTGACCAGCTTTGCTGGGACTCTGCCATTTCCTGTTGGGGAAGAGAATATCCCACAAGTAAGGATGACGCCGTGGACCGGACACACCAATGTTGGAGAAATCTTCATTGAAATAGAGTCGATCAGAGTTCTCAGAAAGGAAACCCTTGTCGGAGGGACTAACTAACTCTTTTCCAGAAGTCATGAGTTGTGTGAGCACCTGTTGTAACTGCCCAGTCTATTTACTTGTTATAATAGGTAATCCCAATCTTGTAATACACCAAGGTAGAGATGTCTTATAAATAGACTCACCCCTGCTTGGAGAATATTCCCGGGTTCTTGCCGCTTTCCGCTACTCGCAGAGTCTGGCCCATCCTCAGAGAGCTTGCTCGTCCTCCCGGGGCAATGGGATGGTATTAATCAGAGCCCATCTTTCTGCCTCCGGCTTAACCTCCGCTCTCCTCCTGGGTCCCTCTCCACTCGCGTTAACTTGGCGTCTGACGTCACCGGAATCTCCACTTTTCAGCTTCCTTCTCCTCAGCTGTTCGATCAGCTGTCAGATCCGTCCGATGGGTGCTGGCTGGGTAGATAGCGGATACAAGCTACCACTGTGCACGCTCAGCTTCAGTTAATTCCAACACAACAAAGTGATGAGCTGCACCAGGGTACTTGTTAAAAAACTTTTATTGTAGGTCACAGTGACTCCCCTCAAGAAGCATTGTTACACAACAACAAAGGACATTGTGGTGTGTGTAGAAATCACCCAAAGAGCTTATCGCTGACGCGTTTCAGCCTTACTGGCCGTAATCGTAGCATAATGCTCATAATCCCAATCCACCTTTAAATACATTGTGCTAAATTGTGATTGGATAAAAGAATTATCCTGGGCGTTTTCTAAGAACACACCTCTTATACATATTCACCAATATAAAGTATTATTCCTAAATGTTTAATATATAATAATAAGTAATGTAAACATTATACAATTGCTTATGCTCAGATGAACTCTTGGTAAGGACTTGCAGTAGACTTGTAGCCTGAATATTATAGTTCTAGACTTTACAATTTAGTTAACTTTTTAGTCTTGATTACAAAGTTTGCCAACATATCCCCATCATTCTTTAAGCTCTAAACTACTTTAGCTTGATGTTTGCTTATGCTTTTAAGTCCCTTTCCAAACCTTTAATAATTGAGTCATTTAAAAACTGAAAAAGCCACACAACTATGCAAAGACTTACAAAAAACCTTTTTGCGGGAAATTCTTTTCTTATCTCTTTGCTAGAGACTAATGTTGCCAAAAATTATTTAATTAATTAAATAAATTAAATAAACTTATACATGTACTCCAAATATATTTTACTTTAAGTTTAAAGTTTTAAAGTTTTAAATTCAAGCCAAACTCAGGGGATGCCCCCAGACACACAGACCCAAGAACTTTTACTCCCAAAAATTGATTATATCAAATTCTGAATTTAAACCTGTGGGGATTCTAGTCCTGAGTCTGTGTATCCAGAAGGCCTCCCTTTTGGCTAGAAGTTTGTCCCTGTCTCCACCCCTTGCCTTACAAGTTACTTGTTCAATGATTGTCCACCTCAGCGTATCTGCATTTTTATTATGTGTCATTTTAAAATGTTGCACTAATGGCGTTGTCAATTTCCCTGCTTTGATATTAATTATATGTTCTCGTATTCTGTCCCGCGTTTCTCTAGATGTGAGTCCTGTGTATTGAACTCCACATTGTACACAGGTCAGCAGGTAAACCACATAAGTGGGTCAACAATTCAGGCACGAATAGTGCCTGAATTGTTCCCCTGTTACTGAACTTGAAAAACCTTCCCCACACTGTAGGAATCCACAGGCTATACATGATGTATAGCTACATTTAAAGACTCCTTTAAATCTTAACCATGATGATTGATCAAGTTTTGTGGTGCTTATTTGTGTGGGAGCTAAAATATTAGCCAATGTTTTTCCTTTTTTGAAAGAATACCTACACCCCTTTGATACAATATCACTAAGATCATCATCAGCTGATAACATACGGAAATGCTTCCGTATGATGTTACAGACCTGATGGTACTGGTTACTATATCTAGTGATAAAGGAAACACCTTCAAATACATCCTGTTTCCCAGGCTTCTCTGGCCTGAGAAATTGAGACCTGCTTCTTTTGGCTATATCCAATCTAGAAATGGACACTTCCTTTCTTTTATAACCTCTAGCAAAGAGATAAGAAAAGAATTTCCCGCAAAAAGGTTTTTTGTAAGTCTTTGCATAGTTGTGTGGCTTTTTCAGTTTTTAAATGACTCAATTATTAAAGGTTTGGAAAGGGACTTAAAAGCATAAGCAAACATCAAGCTAGAGTAGTTTAGAGCTTAAAGAATGATAGGGATATGTTGGCAAACTTTGTAATCAAGACTAAAAAGTTAACTAAATTGTAAAGTCTAGAACTATAATATTCAGGCTACAAGTCTACTGCAAGTCCTTACCAAGAGTTCATCTGAGCATAAGCAATTGTATAATGTTTACATTACTTATTATTATATATTAAACATTTAGGAATAATACTTTATATTGGTGAATATGTATAAGAGGTGTGTTCTTAGAAAACGCCCAGGATAATTCTTTTATCCAATCACAATTTAGCACAATGTATTTAAAGGTGGATTGGGATTATGAGCATTATGCTACGATTACGGCCAGTAAGGCTGAAACGCGTCAGCGATAAGCTCTTTGGGTGATTTCTACACACACCACAATGTCCTTTGTTGTTGTGTAACAATGCTTCTTGAGGGGAGTCACTAACTCTTTTCCAGGTTTACTTCCACCCGTGGGTTCTTAGGAAGGATAGCACAATTTCGGTATGGGACTTGCCAGTTGAAAAGATGACGTCTAAATCAGTATATCATCCAGGTAAGGCACCACCGCAATGCCCCGTGGCCTTAGAACCGCCAACAAAGACCTCAGAACCTTTGTGAAAATTCTGGACGCCGTGGCCAGACCAAAAGGGAGAGCCACAAACTGAAAATGTTTGTTCAGAAAGGCAAACCTTAGGAACTTGCGATGATCTCTGTGGATAGGCACATGAAGATATGCATCTTTTAGACCCACTGTTGTAATAAATTGGCCCTCATGGATCAATGGAAGAATGGTACAAATAGTTTCCATCTTGAAGGATGGAACTCTGGGAAACTTGTTCAGACTCTTGAGATCTAAAATAGGTCTGAAAGTTCCCTCTTTTTGGGAACCACAAACCGATTTGAATAAAACCCCTGTCCCTGAATTGGAACGGGACAGATTACTCCCATGGAGGAGAGGTCTCTTACACAGCGTAAGAACACCTCTCTTTATATCTGGTCTACAGATAATCCTGAAAGAAGAAACCTTCCTCTGGGGGAAGAGTTTCTGAACTCCAGTATGTATCCCTGAGACACTATCTATTGCCCAGGGATTCTGAACATCTCGCATCCAAGCCTGGATGAAGAAAGACAGTCTGCCCCCTACTAGATTCGGTCCCGGATTGGGGGACAACCCTTCATGCTGACTTGGGAGCAGCAGCAGGCTTCTTGGATTGTTTACCCTTATTCCAAGACTGGTTGGGTCTCCAGGTGGGCTTGGTTTGCGAATAGTTCCCTTCCTGTTTAGAGGAAGAGGGGATTCCCTTGAAATTCTAAAAGGAGCGAAAATTACTCTGTCGACCTCTCTGTTTGGACTTCTTATCCTGAGGGAGGAGATGACCCTTACCTCCCGTGATGTCAGAAATAATTTCGTTCAAGTCAGGCCCGAACAGGGTCTTTCCCTTGTAGGAAATAGGCAAAAGTTTAGACTTGGATGATACATCCGCAGACCAAGACTTCAACCATAAGGCTCTGCGTGCTAAGATGGAAAACCCCAAACTCTTAGCCGCCAATTTGGTAATCTGCAGAGAAGCATCCGTAATAAAAGTATTAGCCAATTTAAGAGCTTTAATTCTATCCTGTATCTCTTCCAAAGAAGTCTCATTCTTAAGAGATTCTTCCAGAGCATCAAACCAATAAGCAGCCGCACTCTTAACCATGACAATGCAGGCTGCCAGTTGCAAAAGCAACCCCTGATGAACATAGATCTTTTTAAGAAGACCCTCCAATTTCTTATCATAGGGTCTTTGAAAGGAGGAATAGTAGTTTGTTTAGCCAAGGTGGAAATAGCTCCATCCACCTTGGGGACCGTGTGCCAAGAATCCCTGATAGCGTCAGCTATAGGGTACATCTTCTTGAAAACGGGAGAAGGAGAGAATGGAATACCAGGCCTCTCCCATTCTTTAGCAATAATCTCAGAAGTTCTCTGGGGAACCCAGAAAAAACATCAGAATAAGAAGGGACTTCTAGATATCTGTCCAACTTACTCCATTTTTCTGGAGGAACTACAATTGAATCGCAGTCGTCCAGAGTAACCAAGACCTCCCTCAATAATAATATAATAATCAATAATAGGCGGAGGTGTTCCAGTTTAAACCTGAAGGAAACCACTTCTGAATCTGTCAGTGGCAAGACACTTCCTGAGTCAGAAAGTTAACCTTCGGATAGGACCTCCATACCCTCCAATTCAGAGCTCTGGGAGGGTACATCTGAGATCGCTATCAAAGCATCAGAAGCTGTATTGTCCTTCCTTCTGCGTTTGCCTTGCAATATGGGAAAGGCAGATAACGCTTCTGAAAGTGTAGATGACATAACTGCAGCTATGTCCTGTAGTGTAATTGCAGCAGAAGCTGCAGAGGTACTAGGCTGTGCCTGAGCAGGCATTAAGGGCTGTGACGATTGGGGAGAAAGTTGCGGCATACTCTGTATCTCATCGGTAGAACCCTGAGAAGCATCCACTTTTGTCAAACCTTTACCAAAGAAAATTTGGTCTCTAAACTGTAATGCCCTCTCAGTGCCTGAGGGACAAAAAGTAATAGGAGGTTCCACATTGGCATTCAAACACATGGAACATGTAACGTGCTGAAGATCTTCCATGGCAACAAATTAAGCAAGGCAAATTTGGTCGTGGGTTGCAAAAAATAACTTGAGCACAGAAAACAAGAAATATTATCAAAACAGCCTAATATGACGGTTGTCAAAAAACTGAAAAAAACGTGAACTGTGCCTTTAAATATCAAATAACACAATTTAACAGCACCCACACTCTAATGGTTAGTTCTAACACAGCCCAATTTATTAAGAGCAACTCTGCCGTTAATGTGTGTTTGGAAAAAGAAAATAGTACACCTCTGTTGCCTCAACAGCTCTGCTGAGGCGCCTACCTGCCCCCACGTTACTCCGACCACTGCCTGCAGAGTCTTCCACTGCCTAAGACCGCTTGCTTTAGTTTCTAACCATGCGGTCTTAGCAATGCCAGCAAAGTCACTGAGCCGATACTCTAACCATGCGGTCTGTCCGTAGTCCGAAAAATAACTGCGCGGCTTTTCCTTTGAGCGCGCGAAGATAACCCCGCCCTTCGTGGGCGTAAAAGAACACCAGTACTTCTGGCTATTGCCCAGCATAAGTATCTGTATAACTCCAATAAGCACACACTTATGTCCTCAACTATCCGGACGTCAATACAAAAACATAATTTATGTAAGAACTTACCTGATAAATTAATTTCTTTCATATTGGCAAGAGTCCATGAGCTAGTGACATATGGGATATACAATCCTACCAGGAGGGGCAGTTTCCCAAACCTCAAAATGCCTATAAATACACCCCTCACCACACCCACAATTCAGTTTAACAAATAGCCAAGCAGTGGAGTGATAAAGAAAGGAGTAGAAATCATCAACAAAAGGAAATTTGGAAATAATTGTGCTTTATACAAAAAATCATAACCACCATAAAAAGGGTGGGCCTCATGGACTCTTGCCAATATGAAAGAAATGAATTTATTAGGTAAGTTCTTACATAAATTATGTTTTCTTTCATGTAATTGGCAAGAGTCCATAAGCTAGTGACATATGGGATATCAATACCCAAGATGTGGAGTCTTCCACTCAAGAGTCACTAGAGAGGGAGGGAATAAAATAAAAACAGCCATATTCCGCTAAAAAAATAATCCACAACCCAAAAAATAAGTTTATTTTCACTTTTGAAAGAAAAAAAACTTAAATCAAAAAGCAGAAGAATCAAACTGAAACAGCTGCCTGAAGAACTTTTCTACCAAAAACTACTTCCGAAGAAGCAAATACATCAAAATGGTAAAAATTAGTAAATGTATGCAGAGAGGACCAAGTGGCTGCTTTGCAAATCTGATCAACTGAAGCTTCATTCTTAAAAGCCCATGAAGTGGAGACTGATCTAGTAGAATGAGCTGTAATTCTCTGAGGCGGGGTTTGACCCGACTCCAAATAAGCTTGATGAATCAAAAGTTTCAACCAAGAAGCCAAGGAAATAGCAGAAGCTTTCTGACCTTTCCTAGGACCAGAAAATAAAACAAATAGACTGGAAGTCTTCCTGAAATTTTTAGTAGCTTCCACATAATATTTCAAAGCTCTTACCACATCCAAAGAATGTAAGGATCTCTCCAAAGAATTCTTAGGATTAGGACATAAAGAAGGGACAACAATTTCTCTACTAATGTTGTTAGAATTCACAACCTTAGGTAAAAATTGAAAAGAAGTCTGCAAAACTGCCTTATCCTGATGAAAAATCAGAAAAGGGAGACTCACAAGAAAGAGCAGATAGCTCAGAAACTCTTCTAGCAGAAGGGATAGCCAAAAGGAACAACACTTTCCAAGAAAGTAGTTTAATGTCCAAAGAATACATAGGTTCAAATGGAGGAGCCTGTAAAGCCCTCAGAACCATATTAAGACTCCAAGTAGGAGAAATTGACTTAATGACAGGCTTAATACGAACTAAAGCCTGTACAAAACAGTGTATATCAGGAAGTATAGCAATCTTTCTGTAAAATAAAACAGAAAGAGTGGAGATTTGTCCTTTAACCCCTTAATGACCACAGCACTTTTCCATTTTCTGTCCGTTTGGGACCAAGGCTATTTTTACATTTTTGCGGTGTTTGTGTTTAGCTGTAATTTTCTTCTTACTCATTTACTGTACCCACACATATTATATACCGTTTTTCTCGCCATCAAATGGACTTTCTAAAGATACCATTATTTTCATCATATCATATAATTTACTATAAAAAAAAATGATACAATATGAGGAAAAATTGAAAAAAAAAACATAATTTATGCTTACCTGATAAATTCCTTTCTTCTGTAGTGTGATCAGTCCACGGGTCATCATTACTTCTGGGATATTAACTGCTCCCCCACAGGAAGTGCAAGAGGATTCACCCAGCAGAGCCGCACATAGCTCCTCCCCTCTACGCCACTCCCAGTCATTCGACCAAGGACCAACGAGAAAGGAAAAGCCAAGGGTGAAGTGGTGACTGGAGTATAAATTAAAAAATATTTACCTGCCTTAAAAACAGGGCGGGCCGTGGACTGATCACACTACAGAAGAAAGGAATTTATCAGGTAAGCATAAATTATGTTTTCTTCTGTTAAGTGTGATCAGTCCACGGGTCATCATTACTTCTGGGATACCAATACCAAAGCAAAAGTACACGGATGACGGGAGGGATAGGCAGACTCTTTATACAGAAGGAACCACTGCCTGAAGAACCTTTCTCCCAAAAATAGCCTCCGATGAAGCAAAGGTGTCAAATTTGTAAAATTTGGAAAAAGTATGAAGCGAAGACCAAGTTGCAGCCTTGCAAATCTGTTCAACAGAGGCCTCATTCTTGAAGGCCCAAGTGGAAGCCACAGCTCTAGTAGAATGAGCTGTAATTCTTTCAGGGGGCTGCTGTCCAGCAGTCTCATAAGCTAAACGAATTATGCTACGAAGCCAAAAAGAAAGAGAGGTAGCGGAAGCTTTTTGACCTCTCCTCTGCCCAGAGTAAATGACAAACAGAGAAGACGTTTGTCGGAATTCCTTAGTTGCCTGCAAGTAAAATTTTAGAGCCCGGACTACATCCAGGTTGTGCAGTAGACGTTCCTTCTTTGAAGAAGGATTTGGGCATAAAGAAGGAACAACAATCTCTTGATTGATATTCCTGTTAGTAACTACCTTAGGTAAGAACCCAGGTTTAGTACGCAGGACTACCTTATCCGAATGAAAAATCAAATAAGGAGAATCACAATGTAAAGCTGATAATTCAGAGACTCTTCGAGCCGAGGAAATAGCCATTAAAAATAGAACTTTCCAAGATAACAACTTTATATCAATGGAATGAAGGGGTTCAAACGGAACGCCCTGTAAAACATTAAGAACAAGGTTTAAACTCCATGGTGGAGCAACAGTTTTAAACACAGGCTTAATCCTGGCCAAAGCCTGACAAAAAGCCTGGACGTCAGGAACTTCTGACAGACGTTTGTGTAACAGAATGGACAGAGCTGAGATCTGTCCCTTTAATGAACTAGCAGATAAACCCTTTTCTAAACCTTCTTGTAGAAAAGACAATATCCTAGGAATCCTAACCTTACTCCAAGAGTAACCTTTGGATTCACACCAATGTAGGTATTTACGCCATATCTTATGGTAAATCTTTCTGGTAACAGGTTTCCTAGTCTGTATTAAGGTACTAATAACTGACTCAGAAAACCCACGTCTTGATAAAATTAAGCGTTCAATTTCCAAGCAGTGAGCTTCAGAGAAGTTAGATTTTGATGTTTGAAGGGACCCTGTATCAGAAGGTCCTGTTTCAGAGGTAGAGACCAAGGCGGACAGGATGACATGTCCACCAGGTCTGCATACCAAGTCCTGCGTGGCCACGCAGGTGCTATTAGAATCACTGATGCTCTCTCTTGTTTGATTCTGGCTATCAACCGAGGAAGCAACGGGAAGGGTGGAAACACGTAAGCCATCCTGAAGTCCCAAGGTGCTGTCAGAGCATCTATCAGGACTGCTCCTGGATCCCTGGATCTAGACCCGTAACGAGGAAGCTTGGCGTTCTGTCGAGACGCCATGAGATCTATCTCTGGTTTGCCCCAACGTCGAAGTATTTGGGCAAAGACCTCCGGATGAAGTTCCCACTCCCCCGGATGAAAAGTCTGACGACTTAAGAAATCCGCCTCCCAGTTCTCCACTCCCGGGATGTGGATTGCTGACAGGTGGCAAGAGTGAGACTCTGCCCAGCGAATTATCTTTGATACTTCCATCATAGCTAGGGAGCTTCTTGTCCCTCCCTGATGGTTGATGTAAGCTACAGTCGTGATGTTGTCCGACTGAAACCTGATGAACCCCCGAGTTGTCAACTGGGGCCAAGCCAGGAGGGCATTGAGAACTGCTCTCAATTCCAGAATGTTTATTGGCAGGAGACTCTCCTCCTGACTCCATAGTCCCTGAGCCTTCAGGGAATTCCAGACGGCACCCCAACCTAGAAGGCTGGCGTCTGTTGTTACAATTGTCCAGTCTGGTCTGCTGAATGGCATCCCCCTGGACAGGTGTGGCCGAGAAAGCCACCATAGAAGAGAATTTCTGGTCTCTTGATCCAGATTCAGAGAAGGGGATAAGTCTGAGTAATCCCCAAAGGGTACTATGTCCATTGCCGCTACCATTAAGCCGATTACCTCCATACATTGAGCCACTGACGGGTGTTGAATGGAATGAAGAGTGCGGCAAGCACTTTGAAGTCTTGATAGCCTGTCCTCTGTCAGGTAAATCTTCATTTCTACAGAATCTATAAGAGTCCCCAGGAAGGGAACTCTTGTGAGTGGAACGAGTGAACTTTTCTTTTCGTTCACCTTCCATCCATGTGACCTTAGAAATGCCAGCACTAACTCTGTATGAGATTTGGCAGTTTGAAAGCTTGAAGCTTGTATCAGAATGTCGTCTAGGTATGGAGCTACCGAGATTCCCCGCGGTCTTAGTACCGCCAGAAGAGCACCCAGAACATTTGTGAAGATTCTTGGCGCTGTAGCCAATCCGAATGGAAGAGCCACAAACTGGTAATGCCTGTCTAGGAAGGCAAACCTTAGGTACCGGTAATGATCTTTGTGAATCGGTATGTGCAGGTAAGCATCTTTTAAATCTACAGTGGTCATGTACTGACCCTCTTGGATCATAGGTAAAATTGTCCGAATAGTCTCCATCTTGAACGATGGAACTCTTAGGAATTTGTTTAGGATCTTTAAGTCCAGGATTGGTCTGAAAGTTCCCTCTTTTTTGGGAACCACAAACAGATTTGAGTAAAACCCCTGTCCCTGTTCCGATCGTGGAACTGGATGGATTACTCCCATTAACAAGAGTTCTTGTACGCAGCGTAGAAAAGCCTCTTTCTTTGTCTGGATTGTTGACAATCTTGACAGATGAAATCTCTCTCTTGGAGGAGAGTATTTGAAGTCCAGAAGGTATCCCTGAGATATTATCTCTAGCGCCCAGGGATCCTGAACATCTCTTGCCCAAGCCTGGGCGAAGAGAGAAAGTCTGCCCCCCACTAGATCCGATCCCGGATCGGGGGCCCTCAATTCATGCTGTTTTGGGGGCAGCAGCAGGTTTCCTAGTCTGCTTGCCCTTGTTCCAGGACTGGTTAGGTTTCCAGCCTTGTCTGTAGCGAGCAACAGCTCCTTCCTGTTTTGGTGCAGAGGAAGTTGATGCTGCTCCTGCTTTGAAATTACGAAAGGAACGAAAACTAGACTGTCTAGTCTTGGCTTTGGCTTTGTCCTGAGGCAGGGCATGGCCTTTACCTCCTGTAATGTCAGAGATAATCTCTTTCAACCCGGGCCCGAATAAGGTCTGCCCTTTGAAAGGTATATTAAGCAATTTAGACTTAGAAGTAACATCAGCTGACCAGGATTTTAGCCACAGCGCCCTGCGTGCCTGAATGGCGAATCCTGAATTCTTCGCCGTAAGTTTAGTAAGATGTACTACAGCCTCCGAAATGAATGAATTACAGAATAAAAGTTTTTATTTCAGTCAAACTATAATTCTCACAGCTCTGCTGAGAGAAATTACCTCCCTCAAAATAAGTTTTGAAGACCCCTGAGCTCTGTAGAGATGAACCAGATCATGCAGGGAATACAATGAGTTGCTGACTGAAATATTTGATGCATAGTAAAAGCGCCCCTCCCCCACACACACAGCAGTGAGGGAGAACAGAAACTGACAGAAAAAACAGATTTAAGCAACTGCCAAGTGGAAAAATGGTGCCCAAACATTTATTCACTCAGTACCTCAGCAAATGAAAACGATTTTACATTCCAGCAAAAACGTTAAACATAATCTCTAGTTATTAAACAGCTTTATGTCTTTCTTACAGTGTAATTCTAGTGAAGTACCATTCTCCCAGAATACTGAAGTGTAAAGTATACATACATGACATTATATCGGTATGGCAGGATTTTCTCATCAATTCCATTGTCAGAAAATAAAAACTGCTACATACCTCTATGCAGATTCATCTGCCCGCTGTCCCCTGATCTGAAGTTTACCTCACTCCTCAGATGGCCGAGAACAGCAATATGATCTTAACTACTCCGGCTAAAATCATAGCAAAACTCTGGTAGATTCTTCCTCAAACTCTGCCAGAGAGGTAATAACACACTCCGGTGCTATTTTAAAATAACAAACTTTTGATTGAAGATATAAAACTAAGTATAATCACCATAGTCCTCTCACACGACCTATCTAGTTGCTGGGTGCAAGAGAATGACTGGGAGTGGCGTAGAGGGGAGGAGCTATGTGCGGCTCTGCTGGGTGAATCCTCTTGCACTTCCTGTGGGGGAGCAGTTAATATCCCAGAAGTAATGATGACCCGTGGACTGATCACACTTAACAGAAGAAAAACACACTTTTTCTAACTTTGACCCCCAAAATCTGTTACATATCTAAACCCACCAAAAAAACACCCATGCTAAATAGTTTCTAAATTTTGTCCTGAGTTTAGAAATACCCAATGTTTACATGTTATTTGCATTTTTTGCAAGTTATAGGGCCATAAATACAAGTAGCACTTTGCTATTTCCAAATCATTTTTTTCCAAAATTAGCGCTAGTTACATTAGAACACTAATATCTTTCAGGAATCCCTGAATATCCCTTGACATGTATATATTTTTTTTTAGTAGACATCCCAAAGTATTGATCTAGGCCAATTTTGGTATATTTCATACCACCATTTCACCGCCAAATGCGATCAAATACAAAAAATCGTTCACTTTTTCACAAATTTTTTCACAAACTCTCGGTTTCTCACTGAAATTATTTCCAAACAACTTGTGCAATTATGGCGTAAATGGTTGTAAATTCTTCTCTGGGATCCCCTTTGTTCAGAAATAGCAGACATATATGGCTTTGGCGTTGCTTTTTGGTAATTAGAAGGCCGCTAAATGCCACTGCGCACCACAAGTGTATTATGCCCAGCAGTTAAGGGGTTAATTAGGGAGCTTTTAGGGAGCTTGTAGGGTTAATTTTAGCTTTAGTGTAGTAGACAACCCCAAGTATTGATCTAGGCACATTTTGGTATATTTCATGGCACCATTTCACCGCCAAATGCGATCAAATTAAAAAAAACGTAAAATTTTTCACAATTTTAGGTTTCTCACTGAAATCATTTACAAACAGCTTGTGCAATTATGGCACAAATGGTTGTAAATGCTTGTCTGGGATCCCCTTCGTTCAGAAATAGCAGACATATATGACTTTGGCGTTGCTTTCTGGTAATTAGAAGGCCGCTAAATCCTGCTGCGCCTCACACGTGTATTATGGCTAGCAGTGAAGGGGTTAATTAGGGAGTTTGTAGGGAGCTTGCAGGGTTAATTTTAGCTTTAGTGTAGAGATCAGCCTCCCATCTGACACATCCCACCCCCTGATCCCTCCCAAACAGCTCCCTTCCCTCCCCCACCCCACAATTGTCCCCGTCATCTTAAGTACTGGCAGAAAGTCTGCCAGTACTAAAATAAAAGGTTTTTTTTAAAACATATGCTACTGTGTAGGATCCCCCCCTTAGCCCCCAACCTCCCTGATCCCCCCCCCAAAACCCCTCTCTAACCCTCCCCTCTGCCTTATTGGGGGCCATCTTGGGTACTGGCAGCTGTCTGCCAGTACCCAGTTTGCAATAAAAAGTGCTTTTTCGTTTGTTTGTTTTTTCTGTAGTGTAGCTTCCCCCCACCCCCACCCCCACACAGACAAACCCCCACCACCTTGCTGATCGTTTTTTATTTTTTACATTTTTTCCACCTTTTTTTTTTCAACATTTTCTGTAGTGTAGCAGTTCCCACCCGCTCCCTCCCCGTGCACGTGCGCGCCCCCAGCCACCCCCGCCCACGATCCCGCCCCCCTTCACATAACCAGGGCCATCGCTGGCCGCCACCCGCCTCCCGGTCCGGCTCCCACCCACCAACAAAGTAAGCCACCGATCTCCGGTGCAGAGAGGGCCACAGAGTGGCTCTCTCTGCACCGGATGGCTTAAAAAGGTTATTGCAGGATGCCTCCATATCGAGGCATCACTGCAATAACCGGAAAGTATCTGGAAGCGAGCACGATCGCTTCCAGCTGCTTTCCACACTGAGGACGTGCAGGGTACGTTCTCAGGCGTTAACTGCCTTTTTTCTGAGGACGTACCCTGCACGTCCTCAGTCGTTAAGGGGTTAAAGGAACTTGCAGACAAAACCTTATCCAAACCATCCTGAAGAAACTGCAAAATTCTAGGAACTCTAAAAGAATGCCAGGAGAATTTATGAGAAGAACACCATGAAATGTAAGTCTTCCAAACTCTATAATAAATCTTTCTAGAGACAGATTTACGAGCTTGTAACATAGTATTAATCACTGAATCAGAGAAACCTCTGACTTAGAACTAAGCATTCAATTTCCATACCTTCAAATTTAATGATTTGAGATCGTGATGGAAAAACGGACCTTGAGATAGTAGGTCCGGCCGTAACGGAAGTGGCCAAGGCGGGCAACTGGACATCCGAAACAGATCCGCATACCAAAACCTGTGTGGCCATGCTGGAGGCACCAGCAACACAAAAGACTGTTCCATGATGATTTTGGAGATCACTCTTGGAAGGAGAACTAGAGGCGGGAAGATGTAAGCAGGTTGATAACACTAAGGAAGTGTCAGCACTGCTTCCGCCTGAACATCCCTGGACCTGGACAGGTATCTGGAAAGTTTCTTGTTTAGATGAGAGGCCATGAGATCTATCTCTGGAAGACCCCACATCTGAACAATCTGAGAAAACACATCTGGATGGAGAGACCACTCCCCTGGATGTAAAGTCTGGCGGCTGAGATAATCCGCCTCCCAATTGTCTACACCTGGGATATGCACCGCAGAGATTAGACAGGAGCTGGATTCCGCCCAAGCAACTATCCGAGATACTTCTTTCATAGCTTGGGGACTGTGAGTCCCATCCTGATGATTGATGTAAGCCAGAGTTGTGATATTGTCTGTCTGAAAACAAATGAACGGTTCGCTCTAAAGACTGAGCTAGTACCAAGATATCGTCCAAATAAGGAAACACCGCAATACCCTGTTCTCTGATTACAGATAGTAGGGCACCCAGAACCTTCGAAAAGATTCTTGGAGCTGTTGCTAGGCCAAATGGAAGAGCAACAAATTGGTAATGCTTGTCTAGAAAAGAGAATCTCAGAAACTGATAGTGTTCTGGATGAATCTGAAAATGAAGGTATGCATCCTGCAAGTCTATTGTGGACATATAATGTCCTCGCTGAACAAAAGGCAGAATAGTCCTTATAGTCACCATCTTGAAAGTTGGTACTCTTACATAACGATTCAAAATTTTCAGATCCAGAACTGGTCTGAACAAATTTTCTTTCTTTGGTACAATGAATAGGTTTGAAAAAAAACCAAACCTTGTTCCTGAGGAGGAACTGGCAAGATTACCCCTGAAGACTCCAGGTCTGAAACACACTTCAGAAAAGCCTGAGCTTTTACTGGATTTACAGGAATGTGTGAGAGAAAAAAAAATCTTCTCACAGGAGGTCTTACTTTATATCCTATTCGATACCCTTGAGAGACAATGCTCTGAATCCAATGATTTTGGACAGATTTTATCCAAAAATCCTTGAAAAACCTTAATCTGCCCCCTAACAGCTGAGCTGGAATGAGGGCCGCACCTTCATGCGGACTTAGGGGCTGACTTTGGTTTCCTAAATGGCTTGGACTTATTCCAATTTGAGGAAGGCTTCCAACTGGAAGCAGATTCCTTGGGAGAAGGATTAAGTTTTTGTTCCTTATTCTGACGAAAGGAACGAAAACGGTTAGAAGCCTTAGATTTGCCCTTAGGTTTTTTATCCTGAGGCAAAAAAACTCCTTTTCTTTCAGTGATAGTTGAAATAGAATCCAACTGAGAACCAAATAAATTATTACCTTGGAAAGAAAGAGATAGTAATCTAGATTTAGATGTCATATCAGCATTCCAAGATTGAAGCCACAAAGCTCTTCTAGCTAATACAGCTAAGGACATGGATCTAACATCAATTTTGATAATATCAAAAATGGCATCACAAATAAAATGATTAGCATGTTGCAGTAAGCGAACAATGCTAGATATGTCAGAATCCAATTCATGTTGCGCAAAATTTTCCAACCAGAAAGTTGATGCAGCCGCAACATCATCCAAAGAAATAGCAGGTCTGAGAAGATGACCTGAATATAAATAGGCCTTCCTTGGATAAGATTCAAGCTTCCAATCTAAAGGATACTTAAAGGAAGTGTTATCTTCCATAGGAATAGTGGTACGTTTAGCAAGAGTAGAAATAGCCCCATCAACTTTGGGGATCTTTTCCCAAAACTCTATAGATTTTGCTGGTAAAGGATACAATCTCTTAAACCTTGAAGAAGGAATAAAGGAAGTACCTGGCTTATTCCATTCCCTAGAAATCATATCAGAAATAGCCTCAGGAATGGGAAAAACACCTGGGGAAACCACAGGAGGTTTAAAAACAGCATTTAAACGTTTATTAGACTGAACGTCAATAGGACTGGTTACCTCAATATCCAAAGTAATTAACACTTCTTTTAATAAAGAACGCATATACTCTATTTTAAATAAATAAATAGATTTGTCAGTGTCAATATCTGAGGAAGGATCTTCTGTTTCAGATAGATCCTCATCAGAAGAGGATGAATTATTATGTTGTTGGTCATTTGAAATTTCATCTGCTAAATGAGAAGTTTTAAAAAGACCTTTTACGTTTATTAGAAGGTGGAAATGCAGACAAAGCCTTCATAATAGAATCAAACAAATTCTTTAAAATTTACAGGTATATCATGCACATTAGAAGTTGAAGGAACTGCAACTGGCAATGTACTATTACTGATAGAAACAATATCTGCATGTAAAAGTTTATAATGACAACTATTACAAATGACATTCGGTGGAATAATTTCTACAATTTTACAACAAATGCACTTAGCTTTGGTAGAACCGATGTCAGGCAGCAATGTTCCAGCAGAAACTTCAGAGACAGGATCAGATTGGGATATCTTGCTCAATGTAAGAGAAAAAACAACATATAAAGCAAAATTATCTATTTCCTTAAATGACAGTTTCAGGAATGGGAAAAAATGCAAAAGCATAGGCCTCTTGATAGAGAAGAAAGCAGGAGGCAAACATCAATGGGGTATTGAAAAATTAAAAAAATTTGGTGCCAAGTATGACGCACAACATAACGTAAACTTTTTTGGCGCCAAAAATGACCGGAAATGACACACTTGTGTCACTAATGACGCTGCCGTGTGAAAGGTCTCGGCGTCACGTATGACGCCGGAAATGACATCATAAACGTATTTTTTCGCTCCAAAAATGATGCAATAAAGTCTAGCATTTGACGCACCCGCTGGCCTAACACCCACAATTGCAAAAGTAGTCAAATTGAAAAAAGACTAAACCCAGGTAAGAAATAAATTTCTTAAAGTGTTTACATTCCCAAATATGAAACCGACAGTCTGCAGAAGGAAATACATGAACCTGACTCATGGCAAATATAAGTACAATACATATATTTAGAACTTTATATAATTGCATAAAGTGCCAAACCATAGCTGAGAGTGTCTTAAGTAATAAAAACATACTTACCAAAAGACACCCATCCACATATAGCAGATAGCCAAACCAGTACTAAAACGGTTAACAGTAGAGGTAATGGAATATGAGAGTATAATGTCGATCTGAAAAGGGAGGTAGGAGATGAATCTCTACGACCGATAACAGAGAACCTATGAAATAGATCCCCGTTAGGGAAATCATTGCATTCAATAGGTGATACTCTCTTCACGTCCCTCTGACATTCGCTGTACTCTGAGAGGAATCTGGCTTCAAAAAAGCTGAGAAGCACATGTCAACGTAGAAATCTTAGCACAAAAACTTACTTCACCACCTCCATAGGAGGCAAAGTTTGTAAAACTTAATTGTGGGTGTGGTGAGGGGTGTATTTATAGGCATTTTGAGGTTTGGGAATCTTTGCCCCTCCTGGTAGGATTGTATATCCCATATGTCACTAGCTCATGGACTCTTGCCAATTACATGCAAGAAACCTTTTACCCCTACACCGGAGTCTCAATTTCGGAACTCCGCAACCTGGGTCCCCAGCGTCTAGCCCACAGCCGTTATGCGCTACAATAGGAGCCTTTAATGACGTCCTGTGATTTACGTTACTATATTTACCAATACAGTGAAGTACAATCCGCATCTAAAAGTGTGCATAACATCCACTGTCATGACCTTCCCCCACCGCATCTTCCCTCATATTAAATAGAGAAGCCTTGAGGTGTAATTAAATTAGGGGAGAGAGATAAATAAAAGTTACAGCTGTCTCTGAGGTAATACTGTCCCAGAAGAAAATACTGCACATACCTTAATGCTGAGCGACAGCATGAACAGTCCCACAGGATCAAGATGTCTTCTGTCCTTCCTGCAGTTCTGTGGAGACATACAGGGTCTTAATATTTGCCAAGACCATCATCTGAAGGTCAGTTCCCAATGCTTTAAAGCCACCTGTACTCTAGAGGCTGACAAGGAATACGGCTACACCCTGTAATATATATATGCACATACACACCTATACATATACACACACACATAAATATATGTGTTACTGAACACCCTCTTAGTACAACGGTCACTAGACTAGGTATAAACAGTTCCTTAAAGCTCTATGCGCTAACAACCATATCACAAACAGTAAGCTTTTACCTTGGGTATGTGAAGTAGAATTCCTGTTACCAGCAGCAGTGCAACAGCTCCCCGATTAGGGTTGTATACCGTGGACTTATAGGGCCACTATATAGTAGCGCTTGGCCATAGCAATGTGCGCATGCATATCACATGCAGAGAACCGCCCCCAGCCTGGGAGAATAACTACAGGATAGGTAGTCCGGGGCAAGCCCCCATACAGTTAATCAAATATTTTTTTATTTTTTATTTTTTTTTTAATAGGCTATCCATTCCAGATGTGCAAAAAGTTTTCTAGCAGAAGACCAAAAGTTTGTCCAAAATACAAATGCAATGTGTGGTGCAAAGCCATAAACGTTCCACACTAATTATCGTGGAAAAAAAAAAGCCTGATGGCAATAGAATTTTACGGAAATTAAAGACTAGGAAACTTGTCAGTATTAAAGACAAATTACAATGAGTCAAAAAATAGAAAAACCTGCTTTACAAAAGGGACTTGAAATACATGTATTCTTTCATGATTCAGATAGAGCACGTGATTTTAAAACAACTTTCCAATTTACTTTTATTATCGCATAAGCTTCATTCTCTTGGTATCCTTTGTTGAAAACCATACCTCAAAGGCTCAGAAACAACAAAGTATTACTGGGAGCAAGCTGCACATAAATGCCTCAGGTCTTTGGTTCACCAGATACGTTCAGCTAGCTCCCAGCAGGGCATTGTTGCACCTTCATCAAAGAATACATTGAATTAAGTAATTTTTTGTACAGAAGTAAATCGTAATTCTTTCAGCAAGGCATTTATGGCAAACGCATTATCTAGGTTACACTGGCGTTGATTAATTAGAATCGAACAGTGCCCTAGAATTTCCTTGTTTAATTGCCATTATAGTTTAAAACACTTTTTAACGAATTAGAGCATGTCATTTCTAAAGACTAATGACCTTGCAGTTCTGTTTGTTTAACCTTTGCAAGAGGGTTAAACACACCATTGAAATACTACTCGTCCAAAGTGGAAAACGACGCTGACCCAATCAGCATCGCTAGTTGCGACTGAGTTGTGCAACTAACGCTACCGATTGGATCAGTGGTAAGTTCTGCTCAAGAACAGCAATGCTCAGCGAGTCCCGAGTGTCACTTCTCTGTTTTTAACCCCTTTGCAAAGGTTAAAGGAACACTGAACCCAATTTTTTTTCTTTTGTGATTCAGATAGAGCATGCAGTTTTAAGCAACTTTATAATTTACTCCTATTATCAATTTTTCTTTGTTCTCTTGATATCTTTATTTGAAAAAGAAAGCATCTAAGCTCTTTTTGGCTCAGACTCTGGACAGCACTTTTTTATTGGTGGATGAATTTATCCACCAATCAGCAAGAACAACCCAGGTTGTTCACCAAAAATGGGCCGGCATCTAAACTTACATTTCAAATAAAGATACCAAGAGAATGAAGGAAATTTGATAATAGGAGTAAATTAGAAAGTTGCTTAAAATTTCATGCTCTCTGAATCACGAAAGAAAAAAAATTGGGTTCAGTGTCCCTTTCAACACACAGTATGGCAGGGTCGATGGATTTAAAATGACATGCTTTAACAGATTAGAGCTTTTTTTTTCTTACACTATTATGGCCCTTTAAAAGGGACACTGAACCCGAATGTTTTCTTTCATGATTCTCATAGAGCAGGCAATTTTAAGCAACTTTCTAATTTACTCCTATTATCAAATTTTCTTCATTCTCTTGGCATCTTTATTTGAAATGCAAGAATGTAAGTTTAGATGCTGGCCCATTTTTGGTGAATAACCTGGGTTATTCTTGCCAATTGGTGGATAAATTCATCAACCAATAAAAAGTGCTGTCCATAGTCCTGAACCCAAAAACGCTTAGATGCCTTCTTTTTCAAATAAAAATAGCAAGTGAACAAAGAAAAATTGATAATAGGAGTAAATTAGAAAGCTGCTTAAAATTGCATGGTCTACTTGAATTACAAAAGAAAAAAAATTGGGTTCAGTGTCCATTTAAGGACCAAAATAATGCAAATCCATTTGAGACTCTTTAGCAACAGCGTTAATGCAACCTTAACAAACTATGGACAATTTTGCAAAGAACAATAAACAAGCATTTCTGGAAACAGTGTGCAAAGATGGTAGAGGCTTCTTCAAATAAATTGCTTGCTAGGAAAACTTTTTTTGTATCTGGACGATAGGGACAAGTTCCACAGGGATTAAACCATTACATTTAAGCTACTACACATAACACACTGTTAGTATAAGTGGGGGGTTTTTAAGGTATTATTGAATCTATGGGTGACTTTCTAAAATCAGTCATAATTAATTATTTATATTCATTGATGTTATATTTATATACAATGGCAGTTTTGGATATGTTCTTATATAATTTGTTTTTGTTTTTCATTAAAGTAGTATAAGTGATTTTATTGTATTACTCTTATTGTGAAGCTATCAGGCATTTATTTCTTATCGCAAATAAAGTTATAATTTGTTCTGCAATTACTTCTTGAAAATGCTCGGTTTGAATTTGCTGGCTAGTTTAACAAAAAACAACCCTGATTTTACTTAAAGATTACTGAGCGCCGATGCATTTTGTTTTTTCTGCAAGACCTGAACCCACAGCTACGTAACCACTTATAACAGTGAGTGTAGGAGCTTGCTTCTGAATTGTGTAGAGCATATATAGAAAGATTAACAACTGAAGCAAGCTTTGGTCTCCAAGATATGTAATGTACCTTTTATTCAACCCATGGAGGTAATTGTTTATGTTCATCCAAGTGCTTTAGCTCTGCTCTAGTATGTCATCATTTGGGAAGCTCACTGTTATACAATGCAACATATGTCTTACCTGAATAAAACGCAATTTCACGTTCCTCCTTTTCAAAAATTGAACGTATATAATATGTATCATCGACCTACAAAAAGAAAACAAAACAAGGAGAATAGGTGAGTTTTAAATATTGTAAAATGTTGCATAATTCTTGTTCATTTGCTTGGATGTAGCTAGAGCAATTACATGAAAAAGAGAGAGAAAGAGAGAAAACCTAATTTATGTAAGAATTTACCTGAAAAATTCATTTCTTTCATATTGGCAAGAGTCCATGAGCTAGTGACGTATGACGTATGGGATATACAATCCTACCAGGAGGGGCAAAGTTTCCCAAACCTCAAAATGCCTATAAATACACCCCTCACCACACCCACAATTCATTTTAATGAATAGCCAAGAAGTGGGGTGATAAAGAAAGGAGTAAAAAGCATCAACAAAGGAATTTGGAAATAATTGTGCTTTATACAAAAAAATCATAACCACCATAAAAAAGGGTGGGCCTCATGGACTCTTGTCAATATGAAAGAAATGAATTTATCAGGTAAGTTCTTACATAAATTATGTTTTCTTTAATGTAATTGGCAAGAGTCCATGAGCTAGTGACGTATGGGATATCAATACCCAAGATGTGGAACTCCACTCAAGAGTCACTAGAGAGGGAGGGATAAAAATAAATAACAGCCATTTTCCGCTGAAAAAAGGAAATTTATGCTTACCTGATAAATGTATTTCTTTTACGATATGACAAGTCCACGGATTTCATCCTTACTTGTGGGATACAATACCAAAGCTACAGGACACGGATGAAAGGGAGGGACAAGACAGGAACCTAAACGGAAGGCACCATTGCTTGAAGAACCTTTCTCCCAAAAACAGCCTCAGAAGAAGCAAAAGTATAAAATTTGGAAAATTTGGAAAAAGTATGAAGAGACGACCAAGTTGCAGCCTTGCAAATCTGTTCAACAGAAGCATCATTTTTAAATGCCCATGAGGAAGCCACAGCCCTAGTAGAATGATCCGTAATTCTTTCAGGAGGCTGCTGTCCAGCAGTCTCATACGCCAGACGGATGATACTCCTCAGCCAAAAAGAAAGAGGTAGCTGTAGCTTTCTGACCCCTACGCTTTCCAGAAAAAACAATGAATAATGAAGATGATTGACGGAAATCCTTAGTCGCCTGCAAGTAAAACTTCAAGGCACGGACTACGTCCAAGTTATGCAACATACGCTCCTTCTTAGAAGAAGGGTTAGGACATAAAGAAGGGACAACGATTTCCTGATTAATATTCTTATTAGAAACAACCTTAGGAAGGAAACCAGGTTTGGTACGTAAAACCACCTTATCAGAATAGAAGATAAGGCGAATCACACTAACGCTGAAAGCTCAGAAACTCTACGAGCAGAAGAAATAGCAACCAAAAACAAAACTTTCCAAGATAATAACTTAATATCTATGGAATGCATGGGTTCAAACGGAACCCCTTGAAGAACATTAAGAACTAAATTCAAACTCCAGGGTGGAGCAATTGGTCTAAACACAGGCTTGATCCTGGTCAAAGCCTGACAAAAAGACTGAACGTCTGGAACATCTGCCAAACGTTTGTGAAGTGAAATCGACAACGCAGAGATTTGTCCCTTTAAGGAACTTGCTGATAACCCTTTCTCCAATCCTTCTTGGAGAAAAGACAGAATCCTGGGAATCCTAACTCTACTCCATGAGTAGCTCTTGGATTCGCACCAATAAAGATATTTATGCCATACCTTATGGTAAATCTTTCTAGTAAAAGGTTTACGTGCCTGAATCAGAGTATCAATGACTGAATCAGAGAACCCCCGCTTAGATAAAATCAAGCGTTCAATCTCCAAGCAGTCAGCTGCAGAGAAATTAGATTTGGATGCTGGAAAGGACCTTGAATGAGAAGGTCCTGTCTCAATGGAAGTTTCCACGGCGGCAGAGAGGACATGTCCACTAGATCTGCATACCAAGTCCTGCGTGGCCACGCAGGCGCGATTAGAATTACTGAAGCTCTCTCCTGTTTCATCTGAGCAATCACCCGGGGAAGGAGAGAAAACGGTGTAAACACATAAGCTAGGTTGAACGACCAAGGCACTGCCAAGGCATCTATCAGTTCGGCCTGAGGATCCCTCGACCTGGATCCGTATCTTGGGAGCTTGGCATTCTGTCGAGACGCCATCAGATCCAATTCCGGTCTGCCCCATCTGAGAATCAGGGAGGCAAAGACTTCCGAATGGAGTTCTCACTCCCCCGGATGAAATGCCTGTCGGCTAAAAAAGTCCGCTTCCCAGTTGTCCACTCCTGGGATGTAGATTGCTGACAGATAAGAGTGAGCCCCCGCCCATCGAATTATCTTGGATACTTCTGTCATCGCTAAGGAACTCCTCGTTCCTCCCTGATGATTGATGTAAGCCAGTCGTGATGTTGTCCGACTGAAAACGGATGAGTTTGGCCGAATGCCAACTGAGGCCACGCCTGAAGCGCATTGAATATTGCTCTCAATTCCAGAATATTGATTGGAAGTAGAGACTCCACCTGAGTCCACACACCCTGAGCCTTCAGGGAATTCCAGACTGCACCCCAGCCTAGTAGACCGGCGTCACTATCACCCATGAGGGTCTGGGGAAACACGTCCCTTGGGACAGATGATCCGGCGACAACCACCAAAGAAGAGAGTCTCTGGTCTCCTGGTCCAGATTTATCTGGAGGAGATAAATTTGCATAATCCCCATTCCACTGTCCGAGCATGCACAGTTGCAGTGGTCTGAGATTAAATCGAGAAAACGGAATGATGTCCATTGCCGCCACCATCAATCCAATTACCTCCATGCACTGAGCCACTGATGGCTGAGGATTGGACTGAAGGGCTCGGCATGTATTTAGAATCTTTGACTTTCTGACCTCTGTCAGAAAAATCTTCATGTATATAGAATCTATCAGAGTTCCCAAGAAGAGAACCTTTGTCTGTGGAATTAGTGAACTCTTTTCTAGATTCACCTTCCATCCGTGAGTTCTCAGAAAGGACAACACCATGTCTGTATGAGACTTTGTCAGGTGATAAATCAACGCCTGGATCAGAATATCGTCCAGATAAGGCACCACTGCAATGCCCTGTGGCCTGAGAACTGCCAGAAGGGACCCTAGAACCTTCGTGAAGATCCTGGGTGCTGTGGCCAACCCGAAGGGAAGAGCCACGAACTGAAAATGTTTGTCCAGGAAGGCAAACCTTAGGTACTGATGATGATCCTTGTGGATAGGAATATGAAGGTATGCATACTTTAAGTCCACGGTAGTCATATATTGACCCTCCTGGATCATTGGTAATATTGTTCGAATAGTCTCCATCTTGAAAGATGGGACTCTGAGAAACTTGTTTAGACTCTTGAGATCTAAAATGGGTCTGAATGTTCCCTCTTTTTTGGGAACCACGAAAAGATTTGAGTAAAACCCCTGCTCCTGTTCCAGTCTTGGAACGGGATGAATTACTCCCATAGTAGAGAGGTCTTTTACACAGTGTAAGAACGCCTCTCTTTATCTGGTCTACAGACAATCGTGAAAGAAGAAATCTCCCCCTTGGTAGAAAATCTTTGAATTCCAGTTGATAACCGTGGGTCACGATTTCCAGTGCCCAGGGGTCCTGAACATCTTACCCAAGCCTGGGCAAAGAAAGAAAGTCTGCCCCCTACTAGATCCAGTCACGGATCGGGGGCCACCCCTTCACGCTGTCCTGGTAGTAGCAGCGGGCTTCTTGGTGTGTTTACCCTTGTTCCAAGCCTGGTTGGGTCTCCAGACGGACTTGGCCTGAGGAAAATGCCCTTCCTGTTTCGCGGAAGAAGAAGAGGGGACTCCTATAAAGTTTCGAAAGGAACGAAAATTATTTTGTTTACCCCTCAATTTAGCAGTCTTATCCTGAGGTAGGAGATGACCCTTACCTTCAGTAATGTCAGAAATGATTTCCTTCAAGTCAGGCCCGAATAGGGTTTTACCCTTGAAAGGAATAGCCAAAAGCTTTGACTTAGATGACACATCAGCAGACCAAGATTTTAACCAGAACGCTCTACGCGCTAAAATGGCAAATCCGTCATTCTTAGCCGATAACTTAGCAATTTGAAAAGCGCCATCTGTGATAAAAGAATTAGCCAGCTTGAGAGCCTTAATTCTATCTAAAATATCCTCTAAAGGAGTCTCAGTCTTAAGAGACTCTTCTAAGGCATCAAACCAGAAAGCCGCCGCATTGGTAACTAGTACAATGCAGGCTGTCGGTTATAAAAGGAAACCCTGATGAATAAATAACTTCTTTAGAAGACCCTCCAATTTCTTATCCATAGGGTCTTTGAAAGCACAACTGTCCTCAATAGGAATAGGTGTACGCTTAGCCAGGGTAGCTATAGCTCCCTCCACCTTAGGGACCGTCTGCCAAGAGTCCCGAACAGTGTCAGATATGGGATACATTTTCTTAAAATTAGGAGAAGGTGAGAACGGTATACCCGGTCTGTCCCATTCTCTCTTGATAATCTCCGAAATTCTCTTAGGAACCGGAAAAACATCAGTGTAAATAGGTACCTCTAAGTATTTGTCCATTTTACACAATTTCTCTGGTGGTACCACAATAGAATCACAGTCATCCAGAGCCGCTAAAACCTCACGAAGTAACAGGCGGAGGCGTTCCAGCTTAAATCTAAAGGACATGATGTCCGAGTCCATCTGAGGTAACACACTTCCCGATTCGGAAAGCTCTCCCTCAGACAGAAGTTCCCTGACCCCCAAATCAGATCCCTGTGAGGGTACATCGGAAATAGCCAACAAAGCATCAGAGGACATCAGTATCCACATTGATTCCTGTCCTACTGCGTTTACCCTGTAACACTGGCAACTTAGAGAATACCTCTGTAAGGGTAGTTGACATAACTGCAGCCATATTCTGCAGAGTAAATGAATTAGACGCGGTTGAGGAACCCGGCGTTGCTTGGGTGGGCATTAAAGGTTGTGACACTTGGGGAGAAATTGGCGGCATATCTTGATTCTCCTCAGACTGAGAATCATCCTTAGGCACACTTTCACAATGGCATCTAAACACATAGAACAAGAAGTTTCCTCAAGTTCAGACATGTTAAACAGACTAGCAATAGCAACAATAGTAATTCTTAACCTTATTTATTGACCTCTGAAGACAAAATACAAACTCAAAAAAATTTCAAGAAAAGTGTACTGCGCCTTTAAATAAAAGTGCAACAATTTTTCTGCATCTCACAAAAACGACTTTTGCAGCAATAAAAAAAATGTTCTAAAAAGCTCAAATTAGCTAAATAGTATTGCACGGCCTGTTACAAAATGCTATGTAACATTTTATAGCACCGTTATTAGCTATAACAAATTTTTAAACAATCTAAGCCCCTGCACCTCGCCACAGCTCTGCTGCAGCGCCTACCTGCCCCCAGGGTACTCAAATTCTGTGAAAATGACGATCCGTCGATCTGCAAATTTAACTTGGGCCCCACCGGTGCTTGGGCTTTGTTGCCTTATACTGAAGAAAAACTGCGGGTCTGAGCGTGCAAATTAGGCCCCGCCCACCATTGGCGTTGCACTAGCCGTCCCAACAACCGCATGGGAAGAAAAAACAAAATTTATGCTTACCTGATAAATTTATTTCTCTTGTGGTGTATCCAGTCCAAGGATTCATCCATTACTTGTGGGATATTCTCCTTCCCAACAGGAAGCTGCAATAGGACACCCACAGCAGAGCTGTCTATATAGCTCCTCCCCTAACTGCAACCCCCAGTCATGCGACCGAAGACAAGCAAGAGAAAGGAGAAACTATAGGGTGCAGTGGTGACTGTAGTTTAAAAATAAAAAAACACCTGCTTTAAAATGACAGGGCGGGCCGTGGACTGCATGCACCACAAGAGAAATAAATTTATCAAGTAAGCATAAATTTTGTTTTCTCTTGTAAGGTGTATCAAGTCCACGGATTCATCCATTACTTGTGGGATACCAATACCAAAGCTATAGGACACGGATGAAGGGAGGGACCAGGCAGGTGCTTAAACGGAAGGCACCACTGCCTGTAAGACCTTTCTCCCAAAAATAGCCTCCGAAGAAGCAAAAGTATCAAATTTGTAGAATTTAGAAAAAGTATGAAGCGAAGACCAAGTCGCCACCTTACAAATCTGTTCAACAGAAGCCTCATTCTTAAAAGCCCATGTGGAAGCTACTGTTCTAGTGGAATGAGCTGCAATTCTTTCAGGAAGCTGCTTGCCAGCAGTCTCATAAGCTAAGCGGATTATGCTTCTTAGCCAAGAAGTTGCCGAAGCCTTTTGGCCTCTCCTCTGTCCAGAGTAGACCACAAACAAAGCAGATGTTTGACGAAAATCCTTCGTAGCTTGTAAACAAAATTTTAAAGCACGAACAACATCAAGATTGTGTAATAGACGTTCCTTCTTTGAAGAAGGATTAGGACATAGTGAAGGAACAACAATCTCCTGATTGATATTTTTATTAGATACCACCTTAGGAAGAAAACCAGGTTTGGTACGTAACACTACCTTATCTGCATGGAAAATGAGATAAGGGGAATCACATTGTAAAGCAGATAACTCCGAAACTCTTCGAGCCGAGGAGATAGCTACTAAAACAGAACTTTCCAAGATAAAAGTTTAATATCTATGGAATGCAAAGGTTCAAACGGAATCCCTTGCAGAACCTTAAGAACTAAATTTAAACTCCATGGCGGAGAATAGACAGAGCAGAAATCTGTCCCTTTAAGGAACTAGCCGACAATCACTTCTCCAATCCTTCTTGGAGAAAAGATAATATCCTAGGAATCCTGACCTTACTCCATGAGTAACCCTTGGATTCACACCAATGAAGATATCTACACCATATCTTATGATAGATTTTCCTGGTGACAGGCTTTCGAGCCTGAATTAAGGTATCAATGACCGACTCAGAGAAACCACGCTTTGATAAAATCAAGCATTCAATCTCCAAGCAGTCAGACGCAGAGAAATTAGATTTGGATGGTTGAAAGGACCCTGAAGTAGAAGGTCCTCCCTCAGCGGCAGAGTCCATGGTGGAAGGGATGACATGTCCACCAGATCTGCATACCAAGTCCTGTGTGGCCACGCAGGTGCTATCAAAATCACCAAAGCTCTCTCCTGCTTGATCTTGGCAATCAGACGAGGGAGCAGAGGAAACGGTGGAAACACATAAGCCAGGCTGAAGGACCAGGGCGCTGCTAGAGCATCTATCAGCGCTGCCTTGGGATCCCTGGACCTGGATCCGTAACAAGGAAGCTTGGCGTTCTGACGAGACGCCATGAGATCCAGTTCTGGTTTGCCCCAAAGTTGAATCAACAGTGCAAAAACTTCCGGATGGAGTTCCCACTCCCCCGGATGAAAAGTCTGCCGACTTAGAAAATCCGCCTCCCAGTTCTCTACTCCTGGGATATGGATAGCTGATAGATGGCAAGAGTGAACCTCTGCCCATAGAATTATTTTTGAAACCTCCAATATTGCTAGGGAACTCCTTGTTCCCCCTTGATGGTTGATGTAGGCTACAGTCGTGATATTGTCCGACTGAAATCTGATGAACCTGACCGCAGCAAGCTGAGGCCAAGCCTGAAGAGCATTGAATATCGCTCTTAGTTCCAGAATGTTTATCGGAAGGAGTGCCTCCTCCTGAGTCCACGAGCCCTGAGCCTTCAGGGAGTTCCAGACTGCACCCCAGCCCAGAAGGCTGGCATCTGTCATTACTATTGTCCAATCTGGCCTGCGGAAGCTCATACCCTTGGACAGATGGACCCGAGATAGCCACCAGAGAAGAGAATCCCTGGTCTCTTGATCCAGATTTAGTAGAGGGGACAAATCTGTGTAATCCCCATTCCACTGACTGAGCATGCAAAGTTGCAGCGGTCTGAGATGTAGGCGGGCAAACTGCACAAGGTCCATTGCCGCTACCATTAAGCCGATTACTTCCATACACTGAGCCACTGAAGGGCGAGAAGTAGAATAAAGAACACGGCAGGAATTTAGAAGTTTTGACAACCTGGTCTCTGTCAGGTAAATCTTCATTTCTACAGAATCTATCAGAGTTCCCAGGAAGGAAACTCTTGTGAGAGGGGATAGAGAACTCTTTTCTTCGTTCACCTTCCACCCATGAGACCTCAGGAATGCCAGAACAATGTCCGTATGGGACCTGGCGATTTGAAAAGTCGACGCCTGTATCAGAATGTCGTCTAGGTAAGGGGCTACTGCTATACCCCGCGGCCTTAGGACCGCTAGGAGGGACCCTAGAACCTTTGCAAAGATTCTTGGTGCAGTGGCTAACCCAAAGGAAAGAGCCACAAACTGGTAGTGCCTGTCTAGGAAGGCGAACCTGAGAAACCAATGATGATCTCTGTGTATCGGAATGTGAAGATAAGCATACTTTAAGTCCACGGTAGTCATATATTGACACTCCTGGATCATAGGTAGGATGGTTCGAATAGTCTCCATCTTGAAGGATGGGACCCTAAGAAATTTGTTTAAGATCTTGAGATCTAAGATTGGTCTGAAGGTTCCCTCTTTCTTGGGAACTACAAACAGATTTGAATAGAAGCCCTGCCCCTGTTCCTCCTTTGGAACTGGGTGGATCACTCCCATAACTAGGAGGTCTTGAACACAATGTAAGAATGCCTCTCTCTTTATCTGGTTTGCAGATAATTGTGAGAGAGATGAAATCTCCCTTTTGGGGAAGAAGCTTTGAAATCCAGAAGATATCCCTGGGACACCATTTCCAACGCCCAGGGATCCTGGACATCTCTTGCCCAAGCCTGGGCAAAGAGAGAAAGTCTGCCCCCTACTAGATCCGTTTCCGGATCGGGGGCTGATCCTTCATGCTGTCTGAGAGGCAGCAGCAGGTTTTTTGGCCTGCTTTCCCTTGTTCCAAGCCTGGTTAGGTCTCCAGACCGGCTTGGACTGGGCAAAATTTTCCTCTTGTTTTGTATTAGAGGAAGTTGAAGCTGCCCCACTCTTGAAGTTTCGAAAGGAACGAAAATTAGTCTATTTGGTCCTTAATTTGTTGGACCTATCCTGAGGAAGGGCGTGACCTTTTCCTTCAGTAAAATCAGAAATGATCTGCTTCAGTCCAGGCCCGAATAGGGTCTGCCCCTTGAAGGGAATGTTTAGAAGCTTAGACTTCGAAGTAACGTCAGCTGACCAGGATTTAAGCCATAGCGCCCTACGCGCCTGAATAGCAAAACCTGAATTTTTAGCCGTTAGCTTGGTTAAATGAACAACGGCGTCGGAAACAAATGAATTGGCTAGCTTAAGAGCTTTAAGCTTGTCAAGGATATCATCCAACGGGGTTTCTACCTGTAGAGCCTCTTTTAGAGACTCAAACCAGAAGGTCGCAGCAGCAGTGACTGGGCCAATGCATGCAAGAGGCTGGAGAATAAAACCTTGTTGAATAAAAATTTTCTTAAGGTAACCCTCTAATTTTTTGTCCATTGGATCTAGAAAAGCACAACTGTCCTCGACAGGGATAGTTGTACGCTTCGCTAGGGTAGAGACTGCTCCCTCCACCTTAGGGACCGTCTGCCACAAGTCCCGTATAGCGGTATATAGGAAACATATTTTTAAAAACAGGAGGGGGAGAGAACGGTACACCTGGTCTATCCCATTCCTTAGTAATAATTTCTGAAAACCTCTTAGGGATTGGAAAAACATCAGTGTAAACAGGCACTGCATAGTATTTATCCAATTTACACAATTTCTCTGGGACTACAATGGCGTCACAGTCATCCAGAGTTGCTAAAACCTCCCTGAGCAACACACGGAGGTGTTCAAGCTTAAATTTAAATGTAGACATATCAGAATCAGGTTGAAGTGTCTTCCCTGAATCAGAAAAATCACCCACAGATAGAAGCTCTCCTGCTTCGGCTTCTGCACATTGTGAGGGAATATCAGACATAGCTACAAAAGCGTCAGAGAGCTCTGTATTTGTTCTAGCCCCAGAACTGTCTCGCTTTCCTTGTAACCCTGGCAGTTTGGACAATACCTCTGTAAGGGTATGATTCATAACTGCCGCCATGTCTTGTAAGGTATACGCAATGGGCGCGCTAGATGTACTTGGCGTCCCTTGAGCGGGAGTTATAGGTTCTGACACGTGGGGAGAGTTAGACGGCATAACTTTCCCCTTGTCAATTTCCTCTGGTGATAAATCTTTTAAAGCCAGAAAATGGTCTTTATAATTTATAGTAAGGTCAGTGCATTTGGTACACATTCTAAGAGGGGGTTCCACAATGGCTTCTAAACATAATGAACAAGGAGTTTCCTCTATGTCAGACATGTTTAACAGACTAGTAATGAGACCAGCAAGCTTGGAAAACACTTTAATAAATGTGAAAAAGCAGAATATAAAAAACGGTACTGTGACTTTAAGGGAAAAAAAACAATCACATAAACTGCAAAACAGTGAAAAAAAGCAGTAAACTCTACGAAATTTTTAGTGTGTATAATAGACTAAAGTAGAATTGCACCCACTTGCAAATGGATGATTAACCCCTCAGGCTCAAAAACGGATCAGAAAAACGATAAAACCGTTATAAACAGTCACAAGCAAACTGCCACAGCACTACTGTGGCTCCTACCTCCCCTTAAAACGACTTGTAGGAACAAAAACCCTTTACAGAGGTCCTAAATGTCAGGGGACTCCTTCAGGGAAGCTGGATGTCTCAGACTACAAAAACTACTGCGCAACTAGAGCGCGAAAATAGGCCCCTCCCACCATGCACTCAAAGTGAGAGGGCCATAAATAACTACTCCTAGGAGAAATCTAACCAGCCATGTGGAAAACTAGGCCCCAAATAAAGATTTATCACCTTCAGTAAAAAACGTTTTTTATATATCATGCAAACGTTTTACATACTAAGTAATAAGAGCAATTAACATGAATATTACCCTTTACTGCAAGCATGATCCCAGTCGTTTGTTAAATCACTGTAATCAGGCTTACCTTAAATATATCAGGCACTGTCAGCATTTTCTAGACCTTATCTCTCTAGAAAAAAATATACTGAACATACCTCAGAGCAGATAATTCTGCAGGCCATTCCCTCAGCTGAAGTTTTCCCATACTCTTCAGTTATGTGTGAGAACAGCAGTGGACCTTAGTTACAAACCGCTAAGATCATCAAAAACCTCAGGCAGAACTCTTCTTCTAATTTCTGCCTGAGGCAGTACAACGCCGGTACCGTTTAAAAATAACAAACTTTTGATTGAAGATAAACTACACTAAGACACCACATATCTCTTGATACTTCCTTTCTTGTTGAGAGCTGCAAGAGAATGACTGGGGGTGGCAGTTAGGGGAGGAGCTATATAGACAGCTCTGCTGTGGGTGTCCTCTTGCAGCTTCTTGTTGGGAAGGAGAATATCCCACAAGTAATGGATGAATCCGTGGACTGGATACACCTTACAAGAGAAATAAAATGTCTCCCAGCACAGTGAAAAGCCATGTGGCCCCCCTAACCATAAGTACAGTAAAACTTAACGATCGCAATAAACAGCCATCCTTCTCAGGCTAATTATAAAACTACTAATAGGACAGTCCTTAGACCACAACCGCATCTCCCAGTGTCTAGCCCATATTGACTTGCATATAAAATTATAGCATCAATATAAAACAAGGTAATTCAAGTTCCACCATAAAACATATAGTGCCTACTGATTACCCCTTCCCCGGTAGGGAATAATGTCAGCCTGTTCTGATATATCAAGTCTCCCCAGAAGTAAAGGACTTAACATACCTCAATGCTGCTTGTAGCATGACAACGTTCTCCACATTTTCTTACATTACCTTCAGAAGCTTTGTGGGAACCAGAATAGATCTTGGTTAACGTTTTGCTAAGATCATCAACATCAGGGCAGAAAAAAAATAATGTCTCCATTCCTCTTGGGAATCCAGACTTACTATTTCTCCCTGAGGAAAATAGTACTCACTGGCACCATTTTAAAATAAAAAAACTTCTTGATTGAAGAATCTAAACTAACACCTCACTTTACCTCTTCCTATTACTAACACAGGCAAAGAGAATGAACGGAGGAGCTATATATGCAGCTCTGCCGTGGTGCTCTATGCCACTTCTTGTTAGCAGGAGGATAAATCCCACAAGGATGAAATCCGTGGACTCGTCATAACTTGTAAAAGAAAATAATCCACAACACAAAATAAAAGTTATTCTCATAATGAAAAGAAAAACTTATCAGCAGAAGAATCAAACTGAAACAGCTTCCTGAAGAACTTTTCTACCAAAGACTGCTTCCGAAGAAGCAAAAACATCAAAACGGTAGAATTTAGTAAATGTATGCAAAGAGAACCAAGTTGCTGCTTTGCAAATCTGATCAACTGAAGCTTCATTCTTAAAAGCCCACAAAGTGGAGACTAATCTAGTAGAATGAGCTGTAATTCTCTGAGGCAGGGCCTGACCCGACTCCAAATAAGCTTGATGAATCAAAAGCTTTAACCAAGAAGCCAAGGAAATAGCAGAAGCCTTCTGACCTTTCCTAGGACCAGAAAATAAAACCAGACTAGACTAGAAGTCTTCCTCCAATCTTGAGTAGCTTCAACATAATATTTCAAAGCTCTCACCACATCCAAAGAATGTAAGGACCTTTCCAAAGAATTCTTAGGATAAGGACACAAGGAAGGGACAACAATTTCTCTACTGATGATGTTAGAATTCACAACTTTAGGTAAATATGTAAATGAAGTCTGCAAAACCGCCTTATCCTGATGAAAAATCAGAAAAGGAGATTCACAAGAAAACAGAATTTATGCTTACCTGATAAATTACTTTCTCTTACAGGTGTATTCAGTCCACGGATTCATCCTTACTTGTGGGATATTCTCAATCCCTACAGGAAGTGGCAAAGAGCACACAGCAAAGCTGTCCATATAGCTCCCCTCAGGCTCCGCCCCCCCAGTCATTCAACCGACGGTTAGGAGAAAAAGGAGAACCATAGGGTGCAGTGGTGACTGTAGTTATTGAAAATTATATTTGAACCGGACTTAAATATCAGGGTGGGCCGTGGACTGAATACACCTGTAAGAGAAAGTAATTTATCAGGTAAGCATAAATTCTGTTTTCTCTTACTTGGTGTATTCAGTCCACGGATTCATCCTTACTTGTGGGATACCAATATCAAAGCAATAGGACACGGATGAAGGGAGGAAACCAGTCAGGTAACCTAAACGGAAGGCACCACTGCTTGCAAAACCTTTCTCCCAAAAATAGCCTCCGAAGAAGCAAAAGTATAGAATTTGTAAAATTTGGCGAATGTATGCAGTGAAGACCAAGTCGCTGCCTTACAAATCTGCTCAACAGAAGCCTCATTCTTGAAAGCCCATGTGGAAGCCACAGCTCTGGTGGAATGAGCTGTAATTCGTTCAGGTGGCTGCTTACCAGCAGTCTCATAAGCCAATCGGATGATGCTTTTCAGCCATAATGAAAGAGGTAGCAGTCGCTTTCTGACCTCTCCTCTTACCAGAATACACAACAAACAAGGATGATGTTTGTCTGAAATATTTAGTTGCTTTTAAATAGAACTTTAAAGCACAAACCACATCAAGATTGTGCAACAGTCGTTCCGTCTTAGAAACTGGATTAGGGCACAGAGAAGGAACAATGATTTCCTGGTTAATATTCTTATGGAAGGAAACCAGGTTTAGTACGCAAAACAACCTTATCTGCATGGAACACCAGATAGGGTGAATCACACTGTAAAGCAGATAGTTCTGAAACTCTTCGAGCAGAAGAAATAGCTACTAAAAACAAAACTTTCCAAGATAATAACTTGATATCTATGGAATGCAAAGGTTCAAACGGAACCACTTGAAGAACTGAAAGAACTAAATTTAGACTCCATGGAGGAGCCACAGGTCTGTAGACAGGCTTGATTCTAACTAAGGCCTATGCAAACGCCTGAACGTCTGGTACAGCTGCCAGACGCTTGTGTAACAGAAGCGAGAGAGCAGATATCTGTCCCTTTAAGGAACTAGCTGACAGACCTTTCTCCAAACCTTTTTGGAGAAAAGACAATATCCTTGGAATCCTAACTTTACTCCATGAGTAACCCTTGGATTCACACCAACAAAGATATTTCCGCCATATCTTATGGTAAATTTTTCTGGTGACAGGCTTTCTGGCCTGTATCAAAGTATCTATAACTGATTCAGAGAACCCCCGCTTATCTAGGATTAAGCGTTCAATCTCCAAGCAGTCAGTTGCAGAGAAACTAGATTTGGATGCTTGAAAGGACCTTGGATTAGAAGATCCTGTCTCAATGGCAATTTCCATGGTGGGACCGATGACATGCCCACTAGGTCTGCATACCAAGTCCTGCGTGGCCACGCAGGCGCTATAAGAATTACCGAAGCCTTCTCCTGTTTGATTCTGGCTATTAGCCGAGGGAGAAGAGGAAACGGTGGAAAGACATAAGCTAGACTGAATGACCAAGGCGCTATTAATGCATCTATCAATGCCGCCTTGGGATCCCTGGATCTGGATCCGTAAAGGGGAAGTTTGGTGTTCTGATGGGACGCCATCAGATCCAACTCTGGAATGCCCCTGAGTTAGCTGAGCAAAAACCTCCGGGTGGAGTTCCCACTCCCCCGGATGGAAAGTCTGACTACTTAGAAAATCCGCCTCCCAGTTGTCTACTCCTGGGATGTGAATTGCAGATAGATGGCAGGAGTGATCCTCCGCCCATTTGATAATCTTGGATACTTCCTTCATCGCTAGGGAACTCTTTGTTCCCCCCTGATGATTGATGTACACTACAGTCGTGATGTTGTCCGACTGAAATCTGATGAATTTGGCCTCTGCTAGTTGAGGCCACGCCTGGAGCGTGTTGAAAATCGCTCTCAGCTCCAAAATGTTTATCGGGAGAAGAGATTCTTCCCGAGACCATAGTCCCTGAGCCTTCAGGGAGTTCCAGACCGCACCCCAGCCTACCAGACTGGCATCGGTCGTGACAATGATCCACTCCGGTCTGCGGAAACTCATTCCCTGAGACAGGTGATCTTGAGACAACCACCAGAGAAGAGAGTCTCTGGTTTTTTGGTCCATTTGAATTTGAGGAGATAAATCTGCGTAATCTCCATTCCACTGTTTGAGCATGCACAGTTGCAGTGGTCTGAGATGGATTCGGGCGAAAGGGACTACGTCCATTGCCGCAACCATTAAACCAATTACTTCCATGCACTGAGCCACGGAAGGCCGAGGAATGGAATGAAGAACTCGGCAAGTATTCAACAGTTTTGACTTCCTGACCTCTGTCAGAAAGATTTTCATTTCTACCGAGTCTATTAATGTTCCCAGAAAGGGAACCCTTGTGAGCGGGGACAGAGAACTCTTTTCTACGTTCACCTTCCACCCGTGAGACCTTAGAAAGGCCAGAACGATGTCCGTATGAGCCTTGGCTCTGTGAAAGGACGACGCCTGTATTAATATGTCGTCTAGGTAAGGTGCTACTGCAATGCCCCGCGGTCTTAGTACCGCCAGAAGGGACCCTAGCACCTGTGTGAAAATTCTGGGAGCGGTGGCCAACCCGAAAGGAAGGGCCACGAACTGGTAATGTTTGTCCAGACAGGCGAACCTTAGGAACTGATGGTGATCTTTGTGGATAGGTATATGTAGGTACGCATCCTTTAGATTCAAGGTAGTCATATATTGACCTTCCTGGATCATCGGCAAGATTGTCCGAAACGTTTCCATCTTGAAAGACGGAACTCTGAGGAATTTGTTTAGAATTTTTAGATCCAGGATTGGCCTGAAAGTTCCTTCCTTTTTGGGAACTATGAACAGGTTTGAGTAAAAGCCCAGTCCTTGTTCTGCAATTGGAACTGGGTGTATCACTCCCATTTTTAGTAGATCTTCTACACAGCGTAAGAACGCCTGTTTCTTTGTTTGGTCTGAAGACAAACGAGAAATGTGGAACCTTCCCCTTGGGGGAGAGTCCTTGAATTCTAGAAGATACCCCTGAGCAACTATTTCTAATGCCCAGGGATCCGGAACATCTCTTGCCCAAGCCTGAGCAAAGAGAGAAAGTCTGCCCCCTACCAGATCCGAATGAATGGTTCTCTCTTCAACAGAGGCCAAATCTGAAGAGCTCTGAGAATTGCACGGAGTTCTAAAATATTGATTGGTAATCTCGCCTCTTGAGATTTCCAAACCCCTTGTGCTGTCAGAGATCCCCAAACAGCTCCCCAACCTGAAAGGCTTGCGTCTGTAGTGATCACAGTCCAGGTTGGCCGAACAAAGGAAGCCCCTTGAACTAAACGCTGGTGATTTAACCACCACGTCAGAGAGTGTCAAAGATTGGGATTTAAGGATATTAACTGTGATATCTTTGTATAATCCCTGCACCATTGATTCAGCATACAAAGCGGGAGAGGTCTCATGTGAAAACGAGAAAAAGGAATCGCGTCTGATGCTGCAGTCATGAGGCCCAAAACTTCCATGCACATAGCCACTGAAGGGAATGACTGAGATTGAAGGTGCTGACAGGCTGCAACCAATTTCAAACGTCTCTTGTCTGTTAGAGACAGAGTCATGGACACTGAATTTATCTGGAAACCTAAAAAGGTGACCCTTGTCTGAGGAATCAAGAAACTTTTTGGTAAATTGATCCTCCAACCATGTTTTTGAAGAAACAACACTAGTTGATTTGTGTGAGATTCTGCAGAACGTAAAGACTGAGCTAGTACCAAGATATCGTCCAAATAAGGAAACACCACAATACCCTGTTCTCTGATTACAGAGAGTAGAGCACCTAGAACCTTTGAAAAGATTCTTGGAGCTGTTGCTAGGCCAAATGGAAGAGCAACAAATTGGTAATGCTTGTCTAGAAAAGAGAATCTCAGGAACTGATAAATGTTCTGGATGAATTGGAATATGAAGATAAGCATCCTGCAAGTCTATTGTAGACATATAATGTCTTTGCTGAACAAAAGGCAGAATAGTCCTTATAGTCACCATCTTGAAAGTTGGTACTCTTACATAACAATTCAAAATTTTCAGATCCAGAACTGGTCTGAATAAATTTTCCTTCTTTGGGACAATGAATAGATTTGAATAAAACCCCAGACCTTGTTCCTCAAAAGGAAATCGGCATGATTACCCCTGAAGACTCCAGGTCTGAAACACACTTCAGGAAAGTCTTAGCTTTTACTGGATTTTCCGGGATACGTGAGAGAAAAATCTTCTCACAGGAGGTCTTACTCTGAATCCTATTCGATAACCTTAAGAGACAATGCTCTGAATCAATTGATTTTGGACAGAATTTATCCAAAAATTCTTGATTAACTTTAATCTGCCCCCTACTTGAATGAGGGCCCCACCTTCATGTGGACTTAGGGGCTGACTTTGGTTTTTTAAAAGGCTTGGATTTATTCCAGTTTGAGGAAGGCTTCCAATTGGAAACAGATTCCTTGGGGGAAGGATTAGATTTTTGTTCCTTGTTTTTTATCCTGAGGCAGAAAAAACCCTTTACTCCAGTAACAGTTGAAATAATAGAATCCAACTGGGAACCAAATAAATTATTACCTGGGAAAAAAAGAGATAATAATCTAGACTTAGATGTCGTATCAGCATTCCAAGATTTAAGCCATAAAGCTCTTCTAGCTAAAATAGCTTAAGACATGGATCTAACATCAATTTTGATAATATCAAAAATGGCATCACAAATAAAATGATTAGCATGCTGCAGTAAGCAAACAATGCTAGATATGTCAGAATCCAATTCTTCTTGCGCTAAATTCTCCAACCAAAAAGTTGATGCAGCCGCAACATCAGCCAAAGAAATTGCAGGCCTGAGAAGATGACCTGTATATAAATAGGCTCTCCTTAGATAGGATTCAAGTTTCCTATCTAAAGGATCTTTAAAAGAAGTACTATCTTCCATAGGAATAGTGGTACGTAAAGCAAGAGTAGAAATAGCCCCATCAACTTTGGGGATCTTTTCCCAAAACTCTATAGAAATTGCTGGTAAAGGATACAATTTTTTAAACCTTGAAGAAGGAATAAAAGGAAAACCTCTGGAGTAACCACAGGAGGTTTAAAAACAGTATTTAAATGTTTACTAGTCTTAATGTCAAGAGGACTAGCTTCCTCAATATCCAAAGTAATTAACACTTCTTTTAACAAAGAATGAATATACTCTATTTTAAACAAATAAGTAGATTTGTCAGTGTCAATATCTGAGGAGGGATCTTCTGAATCAGATAGAGAGGAGGATAAATCATTATGTTGTCGGTAATTTGAAATTTCATCAACTTTATGAGAAGTTTTAAGAGACCTTTTACGTTTATTGGAAGGCGGAAATGCAGACAAAGCCTTCTGAATAGAATCAGTAACAAATTCTTTAAAATTCATAGGTATATCATGTACATTAGAAGTTGAAGGAACTGCAACTGGCAATGTACTATTACTGATGGATACATTCTCTGCATGTAAAAGTTTATCATGATAACTATTACAAATGACATTCGGAGATATAATTTCCACAATCTTACAACAAATGCACTTAGCTTTTGTCAGGCAGCAAATTTCCAACAGATACTTCTGAGGCAGGATCAGATTGAGACATCTTGCAAAATGTAAAAGAAAAAACAACATATAAAGCAAAATTATCAATTTCCTTATATGACAGTTTCAGGAATGGGAAAAAATGCAAACAGCATAGCCCTCTGACATAGAAAAAGGCAAGAGGCAAACAGCAATGGGGTATAAAACGAATGAATAATTTGGCGCCAAGTATGACGCACAACGTAAGTGAAATTTTTTGTGCGCCAACAATATCCGGAAATGACACACTTGCGTCACTAACGACGCACCCGTGTGTAAGGCTTCTGCGTCAACTACGACGCCGGCAATGACAAACTTGTGTCAACGGACGTACTTTTCAAGCCAAAAAAATTCTCGCGCCAAGAATGACGCAATAAAGTCTAGCATTTGGCGCACCCGCGGGCCTAATGTTGCCCGCAATTTGTAAAAAAAGGAGTCAATTTGAAAAAGAGACTAAACCCCAGGTAAGAAAAAAATATTTCTTAATATGTTTATTTCCCAAATATGAAACTGACAGTCTGCAGAAGGAAATACATGAACATGACTCATGGCAAATATAAGTACAATACATATATTTAGAACTTTATATAAATGCATAAAGTGACAGACCATAGCTGGGGTGCCTTAAGTAATAAAAAACATACTTACCAAAAAAAAGACACCCATCCACATATAGCAGATAGCCAAACCAGTACTGAAACGGTTAACAGTAGAGGTAATGGAATATGAGAGTATAATGTCGATCTGAAAAGGGAGGTAGGAGATGAATCTCTACGACCGATAACAGAGAACCTATGAAATAGATCCCCGTTAGGGAAATCATTGCATTCAATAGGTGATACTCTCTTCACATCCCTCTGACATTCGCTGTACTCTGAGAGGAATCTGGCTTCAAAAAAGCTGAGAAGCACATGTCAACGTAGAAATCTTAGCACAAAAACTTACTTCACCACCTCCATAGGAGGCAAAGTTTGTAAAACTTAATTGTGGGTGTGGTGAGGGGTGTATTTATAGGCATTTTGAGGTTTGGGAATCTTTGCCCCTCCTGGTAGGATTGTATATCCCATACGTCACTAGCTCATGGACTTGCCAATTACATGAGAGAGAGAGAGAGAGAGAGAGAGAGAGAGAGAGAGAGAAAAGAGAGAAGAGAGAGAAAGAGAGAGAAAGAGAGAGAAAGAGAGAGAAAGAGAGAGAAAGAGAGAGAAAGAGAGAGAAAGAGAGAGAAAGAGAGAGAAAGAGAGAGAAAGAGAGAGAAAGAGAGAGAAAGAGAGAGAAAGAGAGAGAAAGAGAGAAAGACTGAACCTGGCCACCAGGAGGAGGCAAAGACACCCCAAAGGCTTAAATACCTCCCCAACTTCTCTCATCCCCCAGTCATTTTGCCGAGGGAAACCGAGGAAAAACATCAGGGTGAAAAAGGTGCTAGAAGAATAAGTAAAAATTTAGGGCCGCCCATTGGAGAACACGGGCGGGAGCTGTGAACTCTCCCTGTATAGAATGAAACGAAATTATCAGGTAAGCATAATTTATGTTTTCCTTCTTAATACAGGGAGAGAGTCCACAGCTGTATTCCTTACTTGTGGGAAATTTACACCCAAGCTCTAGGACGACACTGAATGCTATTGCTATTAGGAGAGTAAAAAAGGAGAGGCGGTCCCCATCTGAGGGCACCACAGCCTGCAAAATCCTTTCTCCCAAAGGCTGCTTCCACAGAAGCAAAAACAACGGAGTTAAAAATTAGGAAAAATAATGTACCCAGGTAGCCCCCCTACAAATCTGATCAATAGAGGCTTTATTTTAAAAGGCCCAAAAGGATGACACTGCTCTCGTAGAAAGAGCCGTAATACTCTGAGGAGCCTCGTGTCCCGCTGACTCATATGCCAAGCAGAAGATACTCCTCAACTAAAAGATAAGGAAGTCAAAGAGCCTGCTGACCCTTACGATTCCCAGATAGGCATAGAAAGATTTTTTCTCTGTTATCTAAATAGCCTGAAGAACTTAAAGATACGACTATCCTATATGGAAAACTTTCCTTCAAGGAAGAAGGAATAGGACATAAGAAAGGAACCACAATTCCTTGATTGAAGTTGCGATTTGACACAACCTTAGGAGGCAAGTCTAACTGGTTTAGAAGAACAGCCCTATTATTGTGAAACCCCAGGTAAGGAGGGTCGCATTGCAAGACCGCAGTCTCAGAGACTTCTGCACACAGAAGCAATATTTAGACGGAAAAGGAATCTTCCAAGATAACAACCTCATGCATAGGTTCAAAATTAGTCCGGTGCAGCCGGAAGAACAAGATCTAAGCTCCACAGATGAGCATCCGATCGCCCCAGCCTGACCGTAGACAGAGTCCAAACATAAAGAAAACATAATTTATGCTTACCTGATAAATTTATTTCTCTTGTAGTGTATCCAGTCCACGGATCATCCATTACTTATGGGATATTCTCCTTCCCAACAGGAAGCTGCAAGAGGATCACCCACAGCAGAGCTGCTATATAGCTCCGCCCCTAACTGTCATATCCAGTTATTCGACCGAAAACAAACAGAGAAAGGAGAAACCATAGGGTGCAGTGGTGACTGTAGTTTAATTAAAATTTAGACCTGCCTTAAAAGGACAGGGCGGGCCGTGGACTGGATACACTACAATAGAAATAAATTTATGAGGTAAGCATAAATTATGTTTTCTCTTGTTAAGTGTATCCAGTCCACGGATCATCCATTACTTATGGGATACCAATACCAAAGCTAAAGTACATGGATGATGGGAGGGACAAGGCAGGATTAAGCGGAAGGAACCACTGCCTGAAGAACCTTTCTCCCAAAAACAGCCTCCGAAGAAGCAAAAGTATCAAATTTGTAAAATTTGGAAAAAGTGTGAAGCGAAGACCAAGTCGCGGCCTTGCAAATCTGTTCAACAGAGGCCTCATTTTTAAAGGCCCAGGTGGAAGTCACAGCTCTAGTAGAATGAGCTGTAATCCTTTCAGGGGGCTGCTGTTCAGCAGTCTCATAGGCTAGGCGTATTATGCTCCGAAGCCAAAAGGAAAGAGAGGTTGCCGAAGCTTTTTGACCTCTCCTCTGTCCAGAGTAAACGACAAACAGGGTAGATGTTTGACGAAAATCTTTAGTAGCTTGTAAGTAAAAATTCAAGGCAAGGACTACGTCCAGATTATGTAAAAGACGTTCCTTCTTTGAAGAAGGATTAGGACACAATGATGGAACAACAATCTCTTGATTGATATTCTTGTTAGAAACCACCTTAGGTAAAAACCCAGGTTTGGTACGCAGGACTACCTTATCTGCATGAAAAATCAGATAAGGAGAATCACATTGTAAGGCAGATAGCTCAGAGACTCTTCGAGCCGAGGAAATAGCCATCAAAAAACAGAATTTATGCTTACCTGATAAATTACTTTCTCCAACGGTGTGTCCGGTCCACGGCGTCATCCTTACTTGTGGGAATATCTCTTCCCCAACAGGAAATGGCAAAGAGTCCCAGCAAAGCTGGCCATATAGTCCCTCCTAGGCTCCGCCCACCCCAGTCATTCGACCGACGGACAGGAGGAAAAATATAGGAGAAATCATATGGTACCGTGGTGACTGTAGTTAGAGAAAATAATTCATCAGACCTGATTAAAAGAACAGGGCGGGCCGTGGACCGGACACACCGTTGGAAAAAGTAATTTATCAGGTAAGCATAAATTCTGTTTTCTCCAACATTGGTGTGTCCGGTCCACGGCGTCATCCTTACTTGTGGGAACCAATACCAAAGCTTTAGGACACGGATGAAGGGAGGGGGCAAATCAGGTTACCTAAACGGAAGGCACCACGGCTTGCAAAACCTTTCTCCCAAAAATAGCCTCCGAAGAAGCAAAAGTATCAAATTTGTAAAATTTGGCAAAAGTGTGCAGTGAAGACCAAGTCGCTGCCTTACATATCTGGTCAACATAAGCCTCGTTTTTGAAGGCCCATGTGGAAGCCACAGCCCTAGTGGAGTGAGCTGTGATTCTTTCAGGAGGCTGCCGTCTGGCAGTCTCATAAGCCAATCGGATGATGCTTTTAAGCCAAAAGGAAAGAGAGGTAGAAGTCGCTTTTTGACCTCTCCTTTTACCAGAATAGACAACAAACAAAGAAGATGTTTGTCTGAAATCTTTTGTAGCCTCTAAATAGAATTTTAGAGCACGGACTACGTCCAAATTGTGTAACAAACGTTCCTTCTTTGAAACTGGATTCGGACATAAAGAAGGTACAACTATCTCCTGATTAATATTCTTGTTAGAAACAACCTTTGGAAGAAAACCAGGCTTAGTACGCAAAACCACCTTATCTGCATGGAACACCAGATAGGGCGGAGAACACTGCAGAGCAGATAACTCTGAAACTCTTCTAGCAGAAGAAATAGCAACCAAAAACAAAACTTTCCAAGATAGTAACTTAATATCTATGGAATGTAAAGGTTCAAACGGAACCCCTTGAAGAACTGAAAGAACTAGATTTAGACTCCAGGGAGGAGTCAAAGGTCTGTAAACAGGCTTGATACTAACCAGAGCCTGAACAAATGCTTGAACATCTGGCACAGCTGCCAGTCTTTTGTGTAGTAAGACAGATAAAGCAGAGATCTGTCCCTTTAGAGAACTTGCAAATAATCCTTTCTCCAAACCTTCTTGTAGAAAGGAGAGAATCTTAGGAATTTTTATCTTATTCCATGGGAATCCTTTGGATTCACACCAACAGATATATCTTTTCCATATTTTATGGTAAATCTTTCTAGTTACCGGTTTTCTGGCCTGAACCAGAGTATCTATCACAGAATCTGAAAACCCACGCTTTGATAGAATCAAGCGTTCAATCTCCAAGCCGTCAGCTGGAGGGAGACCAGATTTGGACCCTGAACAAGAAGGTCCTGTCTCAAAGGTAGCTTCCATGGTGGAACCGATGACATATTCACCAGGTCTGCATACCAAGTCCTGCGTGGCCACGCAGGAGCTATCAAGATCACCGAGGCCCTCTCCTGTTTGATCCTGGCTACCAGCCTGGGAATGAGAGGAAACGGTGGAAATACATAAGCTAGGTTGAAGGTCCAAGGTGCTACTAGTGCATCTACTAGTCGCCTTGGGATCCCTGGATCTGGACCCGTAGCAAGGAACTTTGAAGTTCTGACGAGACGCCATCAGATCCATGTCTGGAATGCCCCATAATTGAGTTAGTTGGGCAAAGATCTCCGGGTGGAGTTCCCACTCCCCCGGATGGAATGTCTGACGACTCAGATAATCCGCTTCCCAGTTTTCCACACCTGGGATGTGGATCGCAGATAGGTGACAGGAGTGATCCTCCGCCCATTGAATTATTTTGGTCACTTCTTTCATCGCCAGGGAACTCCTTGTTGCCCCCTGATGATTGATATACGCAACGGTCGTCATGTTGTCTGATTGGAATCTTATGAATCTGGCCTTTGCTAGCTGAGGCCAAGCCCTGAGAGCATTGAAGATCGCTCTTAGTTCCAGAATGTTTATCGGGAGAAGAGACTCTTCCCGAGACCATAGTCCCTGAGCTTTCAGGGATTCCCAGACCGCGCCCCAGCCCACTAGACTGGCGTCGGTCGTGACAATGACCCACTCTGGTCTGCGGAAGCTCATTCCCTGGGATAGATGGTCCAGGGTCAGCCACCAACGGAGTGAATCTCTGGTCTTCTGATCTACTTGAATCATTGGAGACAAGTCTGTATAGTCTCCATTCCACTGTTTGAGCATGCACAGTTGTAATGGTCTTAGATGAATTCGTGCAAAAGGAACTATGTCCATTGCTGCAACCATCAACCCTACTACTTCCATGCACTGCGCTATGGAAGGACGTGGAACAGAATGAAGAACTTGACAAGTGCTTAGAAGTTTTGACTTTCTGACCTCTGTCAGAAAAATCCTCATTTCTAAGGAATCTATTATTGTTCCCAAGAAGGGAACTCTTGTTGACGGAGACAGAGAACTTTTTTCTATGTTCACCTTCCATCCGTGTGATCTGAGAAAGGCCAGAACGATGTCTGTATGAGCCTTTGCTGTTGACAGGGACGATGCTTGTATTAGAATGTCGTCCAAGTATGGTACTACTGCAATGCCCCTGGGTCTTAGAACCGCTAGAAGGGACCCTAGTACCTTTGTGAAAATCCTTGGAGCAGTGGCTAACCCGAATGGGAGGGCCACAAACTGGTAATGTTTGTCCAGAAAAGCGAGCCTTAGGAACTGATGATGTTCTTTGTGGATAGGAATATGTAGGTACGCATCCTTTAGATCCACGGTAGTCATAAATTGACCTTCCTGGATAGTGGGTAGAATCGTTCTAATGGTTTCCATCTTGAACGATGGTACCCTGAGAAATTTGTTTAGGATCTTCAAATCCAAAATGGTTCCCTCTTTTTTGGGAACTACGAACAGATTTGAATAAAATCCCATTCCTTGTTCCTTTATTGGAACTGGGTGTATCACTCCCATCTTTAACAGGTCTTCTACACAATGTAAGAACGCCTGTCTCTTTATTTGGTTTAAAGATAAGTGAGACATGTGGAACCTTCCCCTTGGGGGTAGTTCCCTGAATTCCAGAAGATAACCCTGAGAAACTATTTCTAGTGCCCAGGGATCCTGAACATCTCTAGCCCAAGCCTGAGCAAAGAGAGAGAGTCTGCCCCCTACTAGATCCGGTCCCGGATCGGGGGCTACTCCTTCATGCTGTTTTGTTAGCAACAGCAGGCTTCTTGGCCTGCTTACCCTTGTTCCAGCCTTGCATAGGCTTCCAGGCTGGTTTGGGCTGTGAGGCATTACCCTCTTGCTTAGAGGATGCAGAATTAGAGGCTGGTCCGTTCCTGAAATTGCAAAAGGAATGAAAATTAGACTTATTCTTGGCCTTGAAAGGCCTATCTTGAGGAAGGGCGTGGCCCTTTCCCCCAGTGATGTCTGAGATAATCTCTTTCAATTCTGGTCCAAATAGAGTTTTACCTTTGAAAGGGATGTTAAGCAATTTTGTCTTGGATGATACATCCGCTGACCAAGACTTTAGCCAAAGCGCTCTGCGCGCCACAATTGCAAACCCTGAATTTTTCGCCGCTAATCTAGCTAATTGCAAAGCAGCATCTAAAATAAAAGAGTTAGCCAATTTAAGTGCGTGAACTCTGTCCATAACCTCCTCATATGGAGTCTCTCTACTGAGCGACTTTTCTAGTTCCTCGAACCAGAACCACGCTGCTGTAGTGACAGGAACAATGCACGAAATGGGTTGTAGAAGGTAACCTTGCTGTACAAAAATCTTTTTAAGCAAACCTTCCAATTTTTTATCCATAGGATCTTTGAAAGCACAACTATCCTCGATAGGAATAGTAGTGCGCTTGTTTAGAGTAGAAACTGCCCCCTCGACCTTAGGGACTGTCTGCCATAAGTCCTTTCCGGGGTCGACCATAGGAAATAATTTCTTAAATATAGGGGGGGGAACAAAAAGGTATGCCGGGCTTCTCCCACTCCTTATTCACTATGTCCGCCACCCGCTTGGGTATAGGAAAAGGGTCGGGGTGCACCGGAACCTCTAGAAACTTGTCCATCTTGCATAATTTCTCTGGAATGACCAAGTTGTCACAATCATCCAGAGTAGATAACACCTCCTTAAGCAGTGCGCGGAGATGCTCTAATTTAATTTTAAATGTCACAACATCAGGTTCAGCTTGTTGAGAAATTTTTCCTGAATCTAAAATTTCCCCATCTGACAAAACCTCCCTCATGGCCACTTTAGATTGGTGTGAGGGTATGACAGAACAATTATCATCAGCGCCCTCCTGCTCTTCAGTGTTTAAAACAGAGCAATCGCGCTCTCTCTGATATGCAGGCATTTTGGATAAAATATTTGCTATGGAGTTATCCATTACAGCCGTCAATTGTTGCATGGTAATAAGCATTGGCGCGCTAGATGTACTAGGGGCCTCCTGCGTGGGCAAAACTGGTGTAGACACAGTAGGAGATGATGTAGTATCATGTCTACTCCCCTCATCTGAGGAATCATCTTGGGCAATTTCATTATCTGTGGCAGTACTGTCCTTATTTTGTTTGGACGCTATAGCACAATTATCACACAATTTTAAATGGGAAGACACATTGGCTTTCATACATATAGAACATAGCTTATCCGAAGGCACAGACATGTTAAACAGGCTTAATCAATAAAGCACAAAAAACGTTTTAAAACAAAACCGTTACTGTCTCTTTAAATTTTAAACAGAAACACTTTATTAATGAATATGTGAAAAAGTATGAAGGAATTGTTCAAAAATTACCACAATTTCACCACAGTGTCTTAAAGCATTAAGAGTATTGCACACCAATTTTCAGAGCTTTAACCCTTAAAATAACGGAACCGGAGCCGTTTACAAATTTAACCCCTATACAGTCCCAGCTACAGCATTTGCTGAGACCTAACCAAGCCCAGAGGGGAATACGATACCAAATGACGCCTTCTAGAAACTTTTCCAGCTACTTTCAGATCCACACACATGCATCTGCATGTCTTGCTCTCAAAAACAACTGCGCAGTAATGGCGCGAAAATGAGGCTCAGCCTACAACTGGGAAGGCCCTCCCTGACTGGAAAAGGTGTCTAACATAGTGCCTGCCGTTAAAAAACGTTCCCCAAGTTTATAAATGTGAATTATCAGCATAAACATGTATAAAATATCCAAATAAAGCAATCGATTTAGCCCATAAAAATGTCTACCAGTTTTATAGACCATATTAAGCCCTTTATTCTGTTTGCGACTAAGAAAATGGCTTACAGGTCCCCATGAGGGGAAATGACAGCCTTCTTGTTAGAAATATGGCTAGTCATACCTTAAGCAGAAAAGTCTGCTAACTGTTTCCCCCAACTGAAGTTACTTCATCTCAACAGCCCTATGTGGAAACAGCAATCGATTTTAGTTACTGTCTGCTAAAATCATCTTCCTCTCACAAACAGAAATCTTCATCCTTTTCTGTTTCAGAGTAAATAGTACATACCAGCACTATTTTAAAATAACAAACACTTGATAAAAGAATAAAAAACTACATTTAAACACCAAAAACTCTTAACCATCTCCGTGGAGATGTTGCCTGTGCTACGGCAAAGAGAATGACTGGGGTGGGCGGAGCCTAGGAGGGACTATATGGCCAGCTTTGCTGGGACTCTTTGCAATTTCCTGTTGGGGAAGAGATATCCCACAAGTAAGGATGACGCAGTGGACCGGACACACCAATGTTGGAGAAACAGAACTTTCCAAGATAAAAGTTTAATATCAATGGAATGAAGGGGTTCCAACGGAACTCCTTGAAGAACTTTAAGAACCAAGTTTAAGCTCCACGGGGGGAGCAACAGGTTTAAACACAGGCTTAATTCTAACCAAAGCCTGGCAAAATGCCTGGACGTCTGGAACCTCTGCCAGACGCTTGTGCAAAAGAATAGACAGAGCAGAAATCTGTCCCTTTAAGGAACTAGCTGATAATCCTTTGCCCAAGCCCTCTTGGAGAAAAGACAATATTCTAGGAATCCTAACCTTACTCCATGAGTAATTCTTGGATTCACACCAATAAAGATATTTACTCCATATCTTGTGGTAGATTTTCCTGGTAACAGGCTTTCGTGCCTGTATTAAAGTATCAATGACTGACTCGGAGAAGCCACGCTTTGATAGAATCAAGCGTTCAATCTCCATGCAGTCAGTCTCAGAGAAATTAGATTTGGATGACTGAAAGGACCTTGTATCAGAAGGTCCTGTCTTAGAGGCAGAGTCCATGGTGGAAAGGATGACATGTCCACTAGGTCTGCATACCAAGTCCTGCGTGGCCACGCAGGTGCTATCAGAATCACCGATGCTCTCTCCTGTTTGATTTTGGCAATCAGTCGAGGGAGCAGAGGAAACGATGGAAACACATAAGCCAGGTTGAAGAACCAAGGCGCTGCTAGAGCATCTATCAGCGTCGCTTCTGGGTCCCTGGACCTGGATCCGTAACAAGGAAGCTTGGCGTTCTGGCGAGACATCATGAGATCCAACTCTGGTTTGCCCCAACGATAAATCAACTGAGCAAACACCTCCGGATGGAGTTCCCACTCCCCCGGATGGAAAGTCTGACGACTTAGAAAATCCGCCTCCCAGTTCTCCACGCCTGGGATATGTATTGCTGACAGGTGGCAAGAGTGGTACTCTGCCCAGCGAATTATATTTGAGACTTCTAACATCGCTAGGGAACTCCTGGTTCCCCCTTGATGGTTGATGTAAGCCACAGTCGTGATGTTGTCCAACTGAAATCTGATGAACCTCAGTGTTGCTAACTGAGGCCAAGCCAGAAGAGCATTGAATATCGCTCTTAACTCCAGAATATTTATTGGAAGGAGTTTCTCCTCCTGAGTCCACGATCCCTGTGCCTTCAGGGAATTCCAGACTGCACCCCAACCTAGAAGGCTGGCATCTGTTACAATTGTCCAATCTGGCCTGCGAAAGGTCATACCCTTGGACAGGTGTACCCGAGACAACCACCAGAGAAGAGAATCTCTGGTCTCTTGATCCAGATTTAGCAGAGGGGACAAATCTGTGTAATCCCCATTCCACTGACTCAGCATGCATAATTGCAGCTGTCTGAAATGAAGGCGCGCTAATGGCACTATGTCCATTGCCGCTACCATTAAGCCGATTACCTCCATACACTGAGCTACCGAAGGGCGCGGAATGGAGTGAAGAACACGGCAAGCATTTAGAAGTTTTGATAACCTGGACTCCGTCAGGTAAATTTTCATTTCTACAGAATCTATAAGAGTCCCTAAGAAGGAGACTCTTGTGAGTGGGGATAGAGAACTCTTTTCCTTGTTCACTTTCCACCCGTGCGACCTCAGAAATGCCAGAACTATCTCTGTATGAGACTTGGCAACTTGAAAGCTTGACGCCTGTATCAGGATGTCGTCTAGACACTGAGCCACCGCTATGCCTCGCGGTCTTAGAACCGCCAGAAGTGAGCCCAGAACCTTTGAAAAGATTCTCGGGGCTGTAGCCAACCCGAAGGGAAGAGCTACAAATTGGTAATGCCTGTCTAGAAAGGCAAACCTTAGAAACCGATGATGATCTTTGTGAATCAGTATGTGAAGGTAGGCATCCTTTAAGTCCACTGTGGTCATGTACTGACCTTCTTGGATCATGGGTAGGATGGTCCGAATAGTTTCCATTTTGAAAGATGGATCTCTGAGGAATTTGTTTAAGATCTTTAGAACCAAAATTGGTCAGAAGGTTCCCTCTTTTTTGGGAACCACAAACAGATTCGAATAAAAACCCTGTCCTTGTTCCGTCCGTGGAACTGGATGGATCACTCCCATAACTAGGAGGTCTTGCACACAGCGTAGGAATGCCTCTTTCTTTATCTGATTTGCAGATAGCCTTGAAAGATGAAATCTCCCTTGTGGAGGGGAAGCTTTGAAGTCCAGAAGATATCCCTGAGATATGATCTCCAACGCCCAGGGATCCTGAACATCTCTTGCCCACGCCTGGGCGAAGAGAGAAAGTCTGCCCCCTACTAGATCCGTCGCCGGATAGGGGGCCATTCCTTCATGCTGTCTTAGAGGCAGCAGCAGGCTTTCTGGCCTGCTTGCCTTTGTTCCAGGACTGGTTAGGTTTCCAGGCCTGCTTAGATTGAGCAAAAGTTCCCTCTTGTTTTGAAGCGGAGGAAGTTGATGCTGCACCTGCCTTGAAATTTCGAAAGGCACGGAAATTAGACTGTTTGGCCTTTGCTTTGGCCCTGTCCTGAGGAAGGGTGTGACCCTTACCTCCAGTAATGTCAGCAATAATTTCCTTCAAACCAGGCCCGAAAAAGGTCTGCCCCTTGAAAGGAATGTTGAGTAATTTAGACTTCGAAGTCACGTCAGCTGACCAGGATTTAAGCCATAGCGCCCTACGCGCTTGGATGGCGAATCCGGAATTCTTAGCCGTTAGTTTAGTCAAATGAACAATGGCATCAGAAACAAATGAGTTAGCTAGCTTAAGTGTTCTAAGCTTGTCAATAATTTCAGTTAATGGAGCTGTATGGATGGCCTCTTCCAGGGCCTCAAACCAGAATGCCGCCGCGGCTGTGACAGACGCAATGCATGCAAGGGGCTGTAAAATAAAACCTTGTTGAATAAACATTTTCTTAAGGTAACCCTCCAATTTTTTATCCATTGGATCTGAAAAAGCACAACTGTCCTCAACCAGGATAGTAGTACGCTTTGCTAAAGTAGAAACTGCTCCCTCCACCTTAGGGACCGTCTGCCATAAGTCCCGTGTAGTGGCGTCTATTGGAAACATTTTTCTAAATATAGGAGGTGGGGAAAAAGGCACACCCGGTCTATCCCACTCCTTGCTAATAATTTCTGTAAGCCTTTTAGGTATAGGAAAAACATCAGTACACACCGGTACCGCATAGTATTTATCCAGCCTACACAATTTCTCTGGTACTGCAACTGTGTTACAGTCATTCAGAGCAGCTAATACCTCCCCAAGCAACACACAGAGGTTCTCAAGCTTAAATTTAAAATTAGAAATCTCTGAATCAGGATTCCCCGAATCAGAGATGTCACCCACAGACTGAAGCTCTCCGTCCTCATGATCTGCATATTGTGACGCAGTATCAGACATGGCCCTTACAGCATCTGCGCGCTATGTATTTCTCCTAACCCCAGAGCAATCGCGCTTGCCTCTTAATTCAGGCAACCTGGATAATACCTCTGACAGGGTATTATTCATGATTGCAGCCACGTCCTGCAAGGTAAATCGCTATGGGCGTCCCTGATGTAATTGGCGCCATATTAGCGTGCATCCCCTGAGCGGGAGGTGAAGGGTCTGACACGTGGGGAGAGTTAGTCGGCATAACTTCCCCCTCGTCAGAATCTTCTGGTGATATTTCTTTTATATTTAAAGACTGATCTTTACGGTTTAAGGTGAAATCAATACATTTTGTACACATTCTCCTATGGGGCTCCACCATGGCTTTCAAACATAATGAACAAGTAGTTTCCTCTGTGTCAGACATGTTTAAACAGACTAGCAATGAGACTAGCAAGCTTGGAAAACACTTAAAACAAGTTTACAAGCAATATAAAAAAAGTTACTGCACCTTTAAGAAACACAAATTTTGTCAAAATTTGAAACAGTGAAAAAAGGCAGTTACACTAACGAAATTTTTACAGTGTATGTAACAAGTTAGCAGAGCATTGCACCCACTTGCAAATGGATGATTAACCCCTTAATACCCAAAAAATAATAAAAGACAAAAACGTTTTTTGTTTTTTTTTTTGTTTTTGTTTTTTCAAACAGTCACAACTGCCACAGTAGAGTAGCTCTACTGTGGCTTTTTACCTCCCTCAAAAACGACTTTGAAGCCTTTTGAGCCCTCCAGAGATGTCCTGGATCATGCAGGAAGAAGCTGGATGTCAGTGTCTGTAATTTTTGCTGTGCAAAAAAAAACGGCAAAACAGGCCCCTCCCACTCATATTACAACAGTGGAAAGCCTAAGGAAACTGTTTCTTGGCCAAATTCAAGCCAGCCATGTGGAAAAAAACTAGGCCCCAATAAGTTTTATCACCAAATACATATAAAAACGATTAAACATGCCAGCAAACGTTTTATATTACATTTTTATAAGAGTATGCATCTCTATTAATAACGGCAAAAAAGGAGTAGTACTGGATGCTCCGATAAAAATTAGCAAAATTTATTATTCATCATTAAAAACGATACAAGGAGAGACATGAAGACACAAGAGCAGGCGCAGCACTGGGCTTACGCGTTTCGGCTATAGAGCCTTAGTCATAGCATACAGGTGCTGGGCCTGACAGGTGCTTTTAACACCTTAGGTTGATTCTTATTGGTTAAAAGGAAAAATTTAAAAGAAAAACAACCCGCCCGCTTTCGGAAGTGTCATATGTGTTACATATAAAGAAGCTAATGCCTAAACAGAGAAATACACATTAAATTACAAAAGAGAAACATAATAACCAAAAAACAAAAAACGCAAGTGTAAACTAGATGGTATTAAATTTGAGAGAGTGAAATAGAGCTGGACATAGATCCATCAAGGCTGACAGTTAGACAAAAGGAGCACAATTGTATCCTAAGGTGCCGATGCTAGTAATTTGAATATAATAAATGACACAATATGCATATCCAAAGCTATGTGATAAGATTACTTGAAAAATAAATGATAAATTGTCTTGAAAGAAAAATGCAGTTATTTTAAATATAATAATGACCACAGTAGAGTATGTGTACACAATAAGTCCTATGTAAACAGTAATTATTTGGTTGTAAATATAAGACTAAATGAAATGGGAAAAATTGTAATAATAATGGAAATAATAAAAATTGGGAACACCAATTATTACAATTTTTCCCATTTCATTTAGTCTTATATTTACAACCAAATAATTACTGTTTACATAGGACTTATTGTGTACACATACTCTACTGTGGTCATTATTATATTTATAATAACTGCATTTTTCTTTCAAGACAATTTATCATTTATTTTTCAAGTAATCTTATCACATAGCTTTGGATATGCATATTGTGTCATTTATTATATTCAAATTACTAGCATCGGCATCAAGACAATTTATCATTTATTTTTCAAGTAATCTTATCACATAGCTTTGGATATGCATATTGTGTCATTTATTATATTCAAATTACTAGCATCGGCACCTTAGGATACAATTGTGCTCCTTTTGTCTAACTGTCAGCCTTGATGGATCTATGTCCAGCTCTATTTCACTCTCTCAAATTTAATACCATCTAGTTTACACTTGCGTTTTTTGTTTTTTGGTTATTATGTTTCTCTTTTGTAATTTAATGTGTATTTCTCTGTTTAGGCATTAGCTTCTTTATATGTAACACATATGACACTTCCGAAAGCGGGCGGGTTGTTTTTCTTTTAAATTTTTCCTTTTAACCAATAAGAATCAACCTAAGGTGTTAAAAGCACCTGTCAGGCCCAGCACCTGTATGCTATGACTAAGGCTCTATAGCCGAAACGCGTAAGCCCAGTGCTGCGCCTGCTCTTGTGTCTTCATGTCTCTCCTTGTATCGTTTGTAATGATGAATAATAAATTTTGCTAATTTTTATCGGAGCATCCAGTACTACTCCTTTTTTGCCGTACTCATTTCCAGACTTCTGGATTGCTGCCGACTAGAGCACCACTCGTCCCACTTTGCGACTGCCCTATTCCCTACGCTACCGCTGCTGCACTTTGGATCACCTGGATTTCCTGGATCCCTCTGACGTATCAAACCTAAGGCGATACAGAGGTGGATGCCGACCGAGACGCTGTTCTCGCCTACACGCACAGATTTGGAACCAGCAACACGCCGTACAGCGGCTGTGTCACAAACCGTCCAGCACTAAACCAGCACTAAACCTGCCGACAGATGATCGTTTCCAGTGAGCTGTGGAACCACCGGATTTAGGTGAGTCTGGAGTCAAGCTATTGACGGCCAGTGTTCCCATTGCCTCCCACGATTTGTACATTTGTGTTTGTGCTGAACCTCACCCGTATTCACAGGGGTGTACGCTAAGTGACCTTGTCCATTTGAACTGTTGGGGAATTAGGGTACAGTCGCAAAGTGCAATATCTTTTGCTCATAGTGCGATTCACTCAGTGTGGACCACCTGACTGTTTCCTTCCTACTGTTTATATTGTTCTCTATTAATAAGCCTGATACCAGTAGCCATCACTGCATTTAAGGCTTTACTTACATTAGTTCGGTATCAGCAGCATTTTCTAGCAAATTCCATCCCTAGAAAAATATTAACTGCACATACCTTATTGCAGGAAAACCTGCACGCCATTCCCTCTCTGAAGTTACCTCACTCCTCAAAATATGTGAGAACAGCCATGGATCTTAGTTACTTCTGCTAAGATCATAGAAAACGCAGGCAGATTCTTCTTCTAAATACTGCCTGAGATAAACAGTACACTCCGGCACCATTTAAAAATAACAAACTTTTGATTGAAGAATAAACTAAGTATAAAACACCACAGTCCTCTTACGACCTCCATCTTGGTTGAGGCTTGCAAGAGAATGACTGGATATGACAGTTAGGGGAGGAGCTATATAGCAGCTCTGCTGTGGGTGATCCTCTTGCAACTTCCTGTTGGGAAGGAGAATATCCCATAAGTAATGGATGATCCGTGGACTGGATACACTTAACAAGAGAAACAAACACTACATCCGGAAGCTTAGCGAGACCATAAACAGACAACGTGAAACTGACAGAACAAGGAACCAGCTAAGAGACCCTTCTCCAGATCATCCTGGGAGGAAAGGAAAGAAGCCTGGCAGACTTGATAGTGTGCTAGGACGAACCACACACTTCACAGAAGAAGGGGGTCCTCCAAACCTTAAGACAGATAACGAGGAATCAGCTACATGCTGGAGGGAGAGGACAATAACCTCTCAGAAACCCTCTCCTGGCTAAGATTAAAGCGTCAATCTCCACACAGTCCGCCTCAGAAAATTAAGATCCGATTAATCAAAGGGGGCCTGTTCCAACAGATCCCTGCAACAAGGCAACGCTCATGGAAGGGAAAAAGACATCCCCACTAAACTGTAAACTACGATCATTGCAGTCGCGAAGGAGCAATTAGTACCACTGACTCCTGCTAGGTTAGAGCCACCACTCGAGGAAGGAGTGATATGGCAGAAAATGGAAAAATGGTAATGAACTTTCAAGGCACCACTAATGCATTCATTAGCTCCGTCTGAGGATCCCGAACCACAACCCCTCTGCAGGAAATTTGATATTGAAATGGGACATCCTGAGATCTGCATCCGGTGTCCCCTTCCATCTGGAAAACCCCTCGGCAAAGACCTTATCCCCAGATAAGGGTAATGTCTGAAAAGGACATCCAGACCGGATGACCGCCCCCGGAGAGAGGCAGTGGGGCCTCTGCCCACTACCGAAACCAGAGATACTACCCTCATCACTAGTGAGGTTCTCATTCCCCTCAGAAGAAGCTCTAAGCAACTGAGAGTAAGACGGACTATAAACTCAAAACTTGGACTAACCCAGGAGACTAAACTTCAGAACAAATGGATTGCCTGAAGATCCGTAAAGTAAATGGGAGGGAAACCACCCGAGTAAACAAACCCCCATGCCCTCTTGGCATGTCCTCACCATCCTGGTGGACTTGCAACCGAAGTCAAAATTGCCCCAGATGATTTAAAAAAAAAAAAAAAAAAAAAAAAAAAAGAGACGTCCCTCAGGACAAGGGGATCTAGACAAAATTACTATAGAGCGATACCCTCAACCAGTAGTCCAGGTAAATCTTTGAATACAGATTAGAAAATAACGCCGCACCTCTGCCCTCGGCTGAGATGGGCCAAATCCATACCACGAACACAGAGCTAGCGATGCCTGAAGGAGGTCTGGAGGGCACGACCTGGTGAAGCTAACTAGAACTTCACAAGTCTGATAGAAGAGTCCTCATGTCTATGAAGACTAAAATAGCATCCAGGAACCTACCCTGGAGTCATACACCATAAAACTCTGGTCAAGTATTCTACTATCCCTGACACAATCCAAAATAGGACCCGGGACTGGTCCCTTCAGCCAACCTAGGTTTGGCAGGCCTCTGCTCTGTTTGGACTTATTCCAGGACTGAGTCAGCTTTAAAAAAAAAAAAAAAAAACTTGGATTGGTCAGGCTTAGCAGAGGTATCCGACGCTGGGCTTTAACCGCAAAAAGAGAATAAAATAACAAAATATGTCTCTCAGATTCGTTCTTTTACAAACGGAAAAATGCAGAATAGCGGAATCAAAATAAATCTTTTCCTCAAGCAGAAGGAAAAAAGGGAAATGTATGCTTACCTGAAAAATTTGTTTCTTTTACGATACGATGAGTCCATGGATTTCATCCTTACTTGTGGGATATTGCCTCCTGGTCAGCAGGAGGAGGCAAAGAGCTCCACAGCAGAGCTGCATAAATAGCTCCTCCCTTCCCTCCCAATCCAGTCATTCGACTGAAGTTAGGAAGAGAATGGAAAAGCCAAGGAGCAGAGGTGACTGAACTTCAACAAAAATAAAGACTTGTCTCACAAAAAAACAGGAAGGGCCATGGACTCATCGTATCGTAAAAGAAACAAATTTATCAGGTAAGAAAAAAAAATTTCTTTTTTCCTTTACAAGATACAATGAGTCCACGGATTTCATCCTTACTTGTGGGATACAATAGCAAAGCTATAGGACATGGATGAAACTGGAGGGACAAGACAGGGAACCTAAACTGAAAGCACCACTGCTTGAAGAAATTTCCTCCCAAAAACAGCCTCCAACGAGGAAAAAGTATCAAATTTGTAAAATTTTGAAAAAGTGTTGAGAGAAGACTAAGTCGCAGCTTTGCAAATCTGTTCCACAGAAGCATCATTTTTAAACGCCCATTAGGAAGCCACAGCGCTAGTGGAATGAGCTGTAGTTTGTTCAGGAGGCTGCTGTCCAGCAGTCTCATATGCAAAACGGATGATACTCTTCAGCCAAAAAGAAAGAGGTAGCCATAGCTTTCTGACCCTTACGCTTCCCAGAAAAAAACAACAAACAGGGAAGAAGATTGACGAAACTCCTTAGTTGCCTGTAAGTAAAACTTCAAGGGACGGACCACGTCCAAGTTATGTAACAATCGCTCCTTCTTAGGAGGATTAGGACACACGGAAGGAACAACAATTTCCTGATTAATATTTTTATTTGAAACAACCTTAGGAAGAAAACCAGGTTTGGTACGTAACACTACCTTATCCGCATGGAAAATAAGATAAGGAGAATCACATTGTAATGCCGAAAGCTCAGAAACTCTGCGGGCAGAAGACATAGCAACCAAAAACAAAAAACTTTCCAAGATAACAACTTACTATCTATGGAATGCATAGGTTCAAACGGAACCCCTTGAAGAACATTAAGAACTAAATTCAAAATCCAAGGAGGAGCAATTGGTCTAAACACAGGCCTGATTCTAGTCAGAGAATGACAAAAAGATTGAACATCTGGAACATCTGCCAGACGTTTGTGTAGCAAAATAGACAAGGCAGAAATCTGTCCCTTTAAGGAACCTGCTGACAACCCTTTCTCCAATCCATCTTGGAGAAAAGACAAAATCCTAGGAATCCTAATCTTACTCCATGAGTAGCCCTTGGATTCGCACCAATAAAGATATTTACGCCATATCTTATGGTAAATTTTTCTAGTAACAGGCTTACGTGCCTGAATCAAGGTATCAATGACCGAATCAGAGAACCCTCGCTTAGATAAAATCAAGCGTTCAATCTCCAAGCAGTCAGCTGCAGAGAAATTAGATTCGGATGATGGAAGTGTCCCTGAATGAGAAGCTCTTGCCTCAATGGAAGCTTCCACAGTGGCTGAGACGACATGTAAACCAGATTGGCATACCAAGTCCTGCGAGGCCACGCAGGAGCGATGAGGATCACCGAAGCCCTCTCCTGTTTGACTCAAGCAATCACCCGGGGAAGGAGAGCAAATGAAGGGAACACATAAGCTAGGTTGAACGGCCAAGGCACTGCCAAGGCATCCATCAGTTCGGCCTGAGGATCCCTGGACCTGGATCCGTATCTCGGGAGCTTGGAATTCTGACGAGACGCCATAAGATCCAGCGCCGGCCTGCCCCATCTGAGAATCAGGTTGGCAAACACCTCCGGATGGAGTTCCCATTCCCCCGGATGAAAAAGTCTCTTATCCAAGCCTGGACAAAGTGAGAAAGACTGCCCCCTACTAGATCCGGTCATGGATTGGGGGCCACCCCTTCATGCTGTCTTGGTAGCAGCAGGCTTCTTGGGTTGTTTACCCTTGTTCCAAGACTGGTTGGGTCTCCAGGTGGACTTGGCTTGTGAATAATTCCCTTCCTGTTTAGCCGAAGAGGAGACTCCCTTGAAATTTCGAAAGGAACGAAAATTACTCTGTCGTCCTTTTTGCTTAGATGTTTTGTCTTGAGGGAGGAGGTGACCCTTACCTCCCGTAATATCAGAAATGATCTCTTTCAAGTCAGGCCCGAACAGGGTCTTTCCCTTGAAAGTAATAGCCAAAAGCTTGGATTTAGAGGACACATTAGCAGACCAAGATTTTAACCATAAGGCTCTACGTGCTAAGATGGAGAATCCTAAACTCTTAGCCACCAATTTGGTGATCTGAAAGGATGCATCCATAATAAAAGAATTAGCCAGCTTAAGAGCCTTAATTCTATCCTGTATTTCTTCCAAAGAAGTCTCCATCCTAAGAGACTCTTCTAGGGCGTCAAACCAAAAAGCAGCCGCAGTCGTGACTGTTACAATGCAGGCTGCCGGTTGCAATAGAAACCCTTGATGAACAGAGTTTTTTGAGAAGACCCTCCAACTTCTTATCCATGGGGTCTTTGAAAGCACAACTGTCCTCGATAGGGATAGTCGTACACTTAGCCAGGGTAGAAATAGCTCCCTCCACCTTATGGATCATCTACCAAGAATCCCAAACGGTGTCATCTATAGGGTACATTTTCTTAAAAATAGGAGAAGGGAAGACCGGGATACCCGGTCTTTCCCATTCCCTAGCAATGATTTCCGAAATTCTCTTAGGAACAGGAAAAACGTCAGAATAAGAAGGAACCTCCAAATATCTGTCCATCTTACTCAATTTCTCTGTAGGGACTATAATAGAGTGACAGTCGTCCAGGGTCACCAAAACCTCTCGTAGCAACAGGCGGAGGTGTCCAAGCTTAAATCTGAGGAGGCAATGCACTTCCTGAGTCAGAAAGTTCCCCCTCAGACAGAGCCTCCATACCCCCAATTCAGAGCCCTGAGAGGGTACATCGGAGTTCGCCATAAAAGCATCAGAAGTCGCAGGGACCACATAGGCCTCCTTCCTACTGCGTTTGCCTTGTAACACTGGCAACTTAGATAAAACTTCTGAAAGAGTGGATGACATAACTGCAGCCATATCCTGCAGAGTGAATGAAGCAGACGCAGTTGAAGAACACGGCGTCGCCTGAGTGGGCGTTAAAGGCTGTGACGCTTGGGGAGAAAGTTGCGGCATACCCTGAATCTCATCAGTCTGAGAACATTACTTGGATATATTCTTATTAAAGAAAATCTGCTCTCTACACTGTAAAGCCCTCTCAATACATGAGGGACAAAACGTAACAGGGGGTTCCACAATGGCATCTAAAGACATAGGACATGTACTGTGTTCAATGTCATCCATGATAACAGAAACAAAGGCAAGCTTGGTCAAGTCACTGATAATATATGGATAAAAATCCTGACAGAAAATAAGTCCAATTAACTTACAATTTAAAAAAAAAAAACGGTGTACTGTGTCTTTAATAAACAAACAACCTTCTGTATTAAAGCCCGATATGTAAATAGGCAGAGAGTAAGCTGCTGTTTAACCTGTACCCCACACTCCCTTAGCCTTAGAAAAACAAACTGGTATTCCAGAAAATAAAACGGTCACCTCGCCACAGCTCCGCTGCGGCTCCTACCTGCCTCCACGTGACCAATACTATCTCCTCCAGAACGGCGTGCCTAAGATCGCTTGCAAGATACTTGCAACAAGCGAACTTAGGAGCCGTGAAGACGCTGCCGACCGCAACCCAACAGAGGAGTAACTGCGCGGTTAAGCGTGCTAACACCAAGCCCCGCCCTTCATGGGCAGAAAAACACAAAAACGCAGCAAAACAATTAAAGCACCGCCATGTACCGGAGTCCCTTAGAACAACAGTCCTCTAAATCCGGCACTACCCCCAGCGTCACCCATACTCTAAAAGCAATAAAATTAAATAGAGAAATGCCAGTTACCAGTTCAGATCAACTAAATAGTAAAATAAATATCCCAGCGCTTCTAGGCTAAGTTTCTTAAATGCCAGAATGTCTGGAAAAAATAAATATGTCTGTTCCCATTCTCTTTTAAAATAATGAGAACCTACATACTGTCAAAGGGAAGCCTTTCAGCCCATAGCCCCTAATAGGAAAGGCAGAGTACAGTCAGTTCTGAGATAAATTTCCTCTAATAATCCAGAGCTCTAAGATTAAATTATCCCCAAACAGAATAGGAAAAACGATAGGAAAAGTGTGAGCCAAATAGGGATGGGCAACAACACAACCCCCCTAAAGAGCCTGGAACTGAGAATCTTAAGTAAATTTATGTTTACCTGATAAATTAATTTCTTCTATGGTACGACGAGTCCACGGATTCATCCTTTACTTGTGGGATATTATCCTCCTGCTAACAGGAAGTGGCAAAGAGCACCACAGTAGAGCTGTCTATATAGCTCTTCCCTTAGCTCTACCCCCCAGTCATTCGACCGAAGGTACAGGAAGAAAAAGGAGAAAGTAAAAAGGTGCAGAGGTGATCGAAGTTTAAATAAAAAAAATATAATCCGTCTCAAAATGACAGGGCGGGCCGTGGACTTGTCGTACCATAGAAGAAATTAATTTATTAGGTAAGCATAAATTTACTTTTCTTCTATAAGGTACGACGAGTCCACAGATTCATCCTTTACTTGTGGGATACAATACCAAAGCTATAGGACACGGATGAACGGGAGGGACAAGACAGATGGCTAAACAGAAGGCACCACTGCTTGAAGAACTTTTCTCCCCAAATAAAGCCTCCAAAGAAGCAAAAGTATCAAATTTGTAAAATTTGGAAAAGGTATGAAGCGAAGACCAAGTCGCAGCCTTACAAATCTGTTCAACAGAAGCATCATTTTTAAAAGCCCATGTGGAAGCCACCGCTCTAGTAGAGTGAGCTGTAATTCTTTCAGGAGGCTGCTGTCCAGCAGTCTCGTATGCCAAACGGATGATGCTTTTCAGCCAAAAGGAAAGAGGTAGTCGTAGCTTTTTGACCTCTACGTTTTCCAGAATAGACAACAAAGAGTTTGACGGAAATCTTTGGTCGCTTGCAAGAAAAACTTCAAGGCACGAACCACGTCCAAGTTGTGCAACAGACGCTCCTTCTTAGAGGAAGGATTAGGACACAGGGAAGGAACAACAATTTCCTGATTAATATTCTTATTAGTAACAACCTTAGGAAGGAATCCAGGTTTGGTACGCAAAACCATCTTATCAGAATGGAAAACAAGATAAGGCGAGTCGCAATGCAATGCAGATAGTTCAGAAACTCTTCGAGACGAAGAGATAGCAACTAAAAACAGAACTTTCCAAGATAGAAGCTTAATATCTATGGAATGCATAGGTTCAAACGGAACCCCTTGAAGAACTTTAACTAAATTCAAACTCCATGGCGGAGCAACAGGTTTAAACACAGGCTTTATTCTAACCAAAGCCTGACAAAACAACTGAACGTCTGGAACATCTGCCAGACGCTTGTGTAGTAAAATTGATAAAGCAGATATCTGTCCCTTTAGGGAACTAGCTGACAACCCCTTCTCCAATCCTTCTTGGAGAAAGGACAAAATCCTAGGAATCCTTATCTTACTCCATGAGTAGCATTTGGATTCACACCAATAAAGATATTTATGCCATATCTTATGATAAATCTTCCTAGTGACAGGCTTTTGAGCCTGAATCAAGGTATCTATGACAGACTTAGAGGATCCCCGCTTAGATAAAATCAAGAGTTCAATCTCCAGGCAGTCAGTCGCAGAGAAACTAAATTTGGATGCTGGAACGGACCTTGAATGAGAAGGTCCTGTCTCAGTGGCAGCGTCCATGGTGGTAGAGAGATGACATGTCCATCAGGTCTGCATACCAAGTCCTGCGTGGCCACGCAGGTGCTATCAAAATTACCGAAGCTCTCTCCTGTTTGATTCTGGCAATCAGACAAGGGAGGAGAGGGACTGCTGGAAACACATAAGCCAGGTTGAACGACCAAGGTACTGCTAGAGCATCTATCAGTACTGCTTGAGGATCCAGTGATCTGGACCCGTAACAAGGAAGTTTGGTGTTCTGACGAGACGCCATCAGATCCAATTCTGGTGTGCCCCATTGATGAATCAATTGTGCAAACACCTCCGGATGGAGTTCCCACTGCCCCGGATGAAAAGTCTGACTTAGAAAATCCACTTCCCAGTTCTCCACTCCTGGGATATAGATTGCTGATAGATGGCAAGAGTGAGTCTCTGCCCATCGAATTATTTTGGTAACCTCTATCATCGCTAGAGAACTCTTTGTTCCCCCCTGATGATTGATATATGCTACAGTCGTGATATTGTCCGACTGGAATCTTATGAATCTGGCCGAAGCCAACTGAGGCCACGCCTGAAGCGCGTTGAATATCACTCCCAAATCTAGAATATTTATCGGGAGGAGAGCCTCCTCCTGAGTCCACACTCCCTGTGCTTTCAGGGAATTCCAGACTGCACCCCAGCGCAATAGGCTGGCGTCCGTCGTCACTATGAACCATGCTGGCCTGCGGAAACACATTCCCTGGGACAGATGAACCTGTGACAACCACCAAAGAAGAGAGTCTCTGGTTTCTTGATCAAGATTTATCTGAGGAGATACATTTGCATAATCCCCATTCCACTGATTGAGCATGCATAGTTGCAGTGGTCTGAGATGCAAGCGAGCATATGGAACTATGTCCATCACCGCTTCCATTAGTCCGATTACCTCCATACACTGAGCCACGGAAGGCCGAGGAATGGAATGAAGAGCTCGGCAGGTGGTTAAAATCTTAAATTTCCTGACCTCCGTCAGAAAAATTGTCATGTCAACCGAATCTATCAGAGTTCCCAGGAATGGAAGTCTTGTGAGAGGGGTAAGTGAACTCTTTTTTTGCATTCACCTTCCACCCGTGAGATCTCAGAAAAGCCAACACGATGTCTGTGTGAGATTTGGCTAGTTGGTAAGTTGACGCCTGAATTAAGATATCGTCCAGATAAGGCGCCACTGCTATGCCCTGCGGCCTTAGAACCGCCAGAAGGGACCCTAGCACCTTTGTTAAAATTCTGGGAGCTGTGGCCAGCCCGAAGGGAAGAGCCACAAACTGGTAATGCTTGTCCAGAAAGGCGAACCTGAGGAACTGGTGATGATCTTTGTGGATAGGGATGTGCTTGTTCCAAGTCTGGTTAGGTCTCCAGACTGACTTGGATTGAGCAAAAATTCCCCTCCTTCTTTGCAGCAGGGGAGGAGGTAGAAGGACCACCATTGAAGTTTCGAAAGGAACGAAAATTATTTTGTTTGGTCCTCATCTTATTTGTCTTATCCTGAGGAAGGGCATGGCCTTTTCCTCCAGTGATGTCTGAAATGATCTCTTTCAGTTCAGGCCCGAATAGGGTCTTACCCTTGAAAGGGATGGCTAAAAGCTTAGATTTTGATGACACATCAGCAGACCAGGACTTAAGCCATAACGCTCTACGCGCTAAAATGGCAAAACCTGAATTCTTTGCCGCTAATTTAGCCAGTTGAAAAGCGGCATCTGTAATGAAAGAATTAGCTAGCTTGAGAGCCCTAATTCTATCCAGAATATCATCCAATGGGGTCTCAACCTGAAGAGCCTCCTCCAGAGCCTCTAACCATAAAGCAGCTGCAGTAGTTACACGAACAATGCATGCTATAGGTTGCAGAAGAAAACCCTGATGAATAAATATTTTCTTTAGGAGACCCTCTAATTTTTTATCCATAGGATCTTTGAAAGCACAACTGTCCTCAATAGGTATAGTTGTACGCTTAGCCAGGGTAGAAATAGCCCCCTCCACCTTAGGGACCGTCTGCCACGAGTCCCGCATGGTGTCTGATATGGTAAACATTTTCTTAAAAGTAGGAGGGGGAGAAACGGAATACCTGGTTTATCCCACTCCTTAGTGAAATGTCCGAAATCCTCTTAGGGACAGGAAAAACAGTGTAGGCAGGAACCTCTAGATATCTGTCCATTTTACACAATTTCTCTGGAACTACAATAGGGTCACAATCATCCAGAGTCGCTAAAACCTCCTGAGCAACAAGCGGAGGTGTTCTAGTTTAAAATTTAAAAGCCGTCATATTTGAGTCTGTCTGAGGGAACATTTTTCCTGAATCAGAAATCTCTCAGTAAGACAGCAAATCCCTCACCCCCAACTCAGAACATTGTGAGGGTACATCGGATATGGCTAATAAAGCGTCAGAGGGCTCAGTATTTACTCTCACACCAGACCTACTGCGCTTCCCCTGCAACCCAGGCAGCTTAGATAAAACCTCTGTGAGGGTAGTATTCATAACTGCGGCCATATCTTGCAGGGTGAAAGAATTGGACGCACTAGAAGTACTTGGCGTTGCTTCTGCAGGCGTTAATGGTTGGGACACTTGGGGAGAATTAGATGGCATAACCTGATTCCCTTCTGACTGAGAATCATCCTGCGACATACTTTAATTAGCTAAAATATGTTCTTTGCAATTTATTGCCCTTTCAGTGCATGAGGGACACATTTTAAGTGGGGGTTCCACAATGGCTTCTAAACACATTGAACATTGGCTTTCCTCAATGTTATGAACAGGCTAGTAATGTCATGAACAGGCTAGTAATGACCACAAACAAGCTTGAAAACACTTTATTTAGTGAAAAAATAAATCTTAAAAAACGGTACTGCGCCTTTAAAAGTAAAAAAAGCATACACGTTCTGCAAAACAGCTTTAAAATACACCAATCGTTTAAAATGTTTGATATAAGATTAAATTTATGCAGTTAAGTTTGCCCCACAAGAAAAAAAAAACGATAACCCTTTATTGTGAAAACCGGATAGTTAATGAGCCTAAATCCGGAAAAAACACCCCCTGCACCTCGCCACAGCCCTGCTGTGGCGCCTACCTGCCCTTAGGGATTGGACTCCTCCGGAGTTGGAGCTTGCTGCTTGCTTTGTAAATACAACTGCGCATCTGAGGCGCGAAAATAGGCCCCCGCCCATCTCACTTGATGTTTTGTCAGCCTAAATGAACCGCACCAGAGCGGTTCCAAACTAGACATGTGGGTTCTGAGACCCAAAAAGAAGCCAAAGTGTACCCTCAATAAAGTCTCCAAAAAACGTTATTGTCCCAAAAAACGTTAACAACACTCCCAGTTCACAAAACGTTTGCCCACAAACATTCCAAACTCAGTGTCAACCATTTTTCATAAGCCCCTTATGCAAGGCTAGTAATACCCTTCTATATCTCTTAGGATTACTGCTTACCCTTACCCTCATGGGGATACTGTCAGCCTTTCTGAAATACCAGTCTTTCCAGAAAAAATGACTGAACATACCTCACTGCTATATAGCATGAAAACGTTCCTCACACTGAAGTTTCTTGTACCCCTCAGCCATTCTGTGGGAACTGCTCTGGATCTTAGTGACAAATGCTAAGATCATCAGCCTCCAGGCAGAAGTCTTCATCCATCTGCTGCCTGAGAGTAAATAGTACACACCGGTACCATTTAAAATAAAAAAAAAAACTCTTGCTTGAAGAAAATAAAAACTAACATTTTATCACCTCTTTCATTTTACCCTTCCTAGTACTTAGAGTAGGCAAAGAGCATGACTGGGGGGTGGAGCTAAGGGAGGAGCTATATAGACAGCTCTGCTGTGGTGCTCTTTGCCACTTCCTGTTGGCAGGAGGATAATATCCCACAAGTAAAGGATGAATCCGTGGACTCGTCGTACCTTATAGAAGAAAAAAACAATTTATAGACTAAAGGGAAAGCATCTCTATCCCTCCCCGCATTAATTAAATTAGCTCTCTGATTCAGGGCTCTGAGATTTGACTGGCAGATCAGTACTGGGAATCTCTACCAGACGTGCTACCTTAAATCTAAAAAGGCAAAATCCTCCTCTGCCGGAGGAATAGAAGCAGCAGGCTCCGACCCAGAAGGTCCGTACTTTGAAGCCTCAGAAAGAACTGCATCCTCAGGTGACTGATCGAATACAACCGTCAATTTAGATGATGCTCCCTAGGCAGAAGTGCATGGATTAATCCTTCGTTTGCACGTAGCCATACGAGGCAAAACGGCTAAGGCCGCAGACATAGCCATACGGAACTGCACAGTAACGCCTGGTGGAAAAAGGCCCCCTCCAGGAGAAGGATTAGTGGTACAAGGGGAAGCTGCATGTATAGGATCAGATGGATGTAGGGGACACACCGCACGGGACGAAGAGTCATCCGAGGTGGAAGGCTCAGTGGTATCCAACATCTCTACATTGGATGACGAAAACACCCTGTTGCGGCATATGGAACATAATTGAGAGGGCTGGATTACCCGGGCCTCCTCACAATATACACAAGTATCGAATTCTGTCGTAGAGGTCTCATCCTCTAAAAAACATCAAAATCATCCAAAACTAGGTAACTTTTAAATAATCAAAGAAAAACAACCGGCACCTATACCCCCAATAGCTGGGAAACTCACCACCTCCTATTACCCAGACAATGTAGAGAAAACTCACTCCTCTCCGTAGTCACTTGGTCAGGAATAGGAAATGGAAACCGTGACCACTCCCGGTCACAAGGTGCGCAATGCAGGACCGCCCCTGCTAAAGAAAAAGCGAGTCAAGCTTAATAAAACTGTGCAGCTCTGAAAGTAAAGGAGCAACCTGTATGTTCCATATCCGCCTATGAGCCCAAAACATCTCCCACACATAAGCAGCATAAATCGCAAACAAATATGATTAATACCCCACTATTAAACTATCGCCCTCAGGAGATATTAACCCTTGATTTCATAAAGATAAAGGAGTTCCACTGTGACCCTGTCTTCTAGCGTTAACATTTATGTGTAAAAAAAATGAAACAATCTTACTGGAATCTTTGCCGTGGAACAGAAACAGGGTCCTTCAAGTGTGACAGACTGTAGTATCGCTTCTGACATGGACTTGAAGAAAAGCAGGCAACGAAACTGGTCAACGCTGATTGCTTAGGAACTGTCTGGAGATGCCAGGAGAGTCTCTGTGAAACCATTCAGACTAACTTTTATCAATGCTCTCACTGAGAAGCTGACAAGCCTACTTGAAACTCCAGTCCCATATCAAAGGGCAGATACCTCTTCTAAGGAACTACTCAAAATCTTCTGACACTTCTCTGCCAACCTCCTGTGACGAAAGGCAAAGAATGACTGGGGGATGAGGGGAGTGGGGAATATTTAAGCCTTTGGCTGGGGTGTCTTTGCCTCCTCCTGGTGGCTAGGTTCAGTATTTCCCACAAGTAAGGAATGCAGCTGTGGACTATCCCGGTATTAAAAGGGATATTCCAGCCAAAATTGGAAACCATATGGATGCATTTTGGTATTGAACAGAAGCATTTTTGTAATATACATGCATTGGCAAAAATGCTTCTAAGAAAAGTTATAGCCGTTTCAAAAGAGTATTTAAGTATGCACAGTGCACCAGCATTTTAAACACAAGACTTGCTCAGACAGCCTAATGTGTATGTACTATCTGATAATGACACTTTGTTAATTGCTGACATAATACAAGCCTCACTGATGATCTGAGCAGCTGCAGTATTTAATATGTGGGTGCAGTGACAATATCTAGCTATGCTTCACATGCAGAGAAAAATGTTAACACTAAAACAGTGATAAATAACTAGAAGCATTTTTGCCAATACATGTATATTGCAAATGTTTCTATTCAAATGCGTAATTAATTTATGTGCATTTAAATTTTGAACAAAATGTCCCTTTAAAAAGGAAAGAGAAAGACAGACGATGTGTGAGTGTGTCAAAATAGGGGAATTTGTGATATATTTCAAGTGCAAAACAGAAAAACAAACATATATTTCCTAAAACGTCTGCTATCATTAAAAAAATATTTATAATAGAATTTTGTTTTCGCTACAGGAAGGGGAAGATGTAACATTTCCTTTGGCAGTTCTACAAGTGTCAGACCCCAAGAACATTTTTTTACCCACTACATATTAAATGCTTACAAATGATTGCAGCCAGGGTGCACTTTAACAAAAACATACACCGTCCCAGCAAAAAAACAAAATTTATGCTTACCTGATAAATTTATTTCTCTTGTAGTGTATCCAGTCCACGGATTCATCCATTACTTGTGGGATATTCTCCTTCCCAACAGGAAGCTGCAAGAGGACACCCACAGCAGAGCTGTCTATATAGCTCCTCCCCCAACTGCCACTCCCAGTCATTCGACCGAAGACAAGCAAGAGAAAGGAGAAACTATAGGGTGCAGTGGTGACTGTAGTTTAAAAATAAAAAAACACCTGCCTTAAAATGACAGGGCGGGCCGTGTACTGGATACACCACAAGAGAAATAAATTTATCAAGTAAGCATAAATTTTGTTTTCTCTTGTAAGGTGTATCCAGTCCACGGATTCATCCATTACTTGTGGGATACCAAAGCTATAGGACACGGATGAAGGGAGGGACAAGGCAGGCGCTTAAACGGAAGGCACCACTGCCTGTAAGACCTTTCTCCCAAAAATAGCCTCCGAAGAAGCAAAAGTATCAAATTTGTAGAATTTAGAAAAAGTATGAAGCGAAGACCAAGTCGCCACCTTACAAATCTGTTCAACAGAAGCCTCATTCTTAAAAGCCCATGTGGAAGCTACCGCTCTAGTGGAATGAGCTGTAATTCTTTCAGGAAGCTGCTGGCCAGCAGTCTCATAAGCTAAGCGTATTATACCGCTTAGCCAAAAAGAAAGAAGTTGCCGAAGCCTTTTGGCCTCTCCTCTGTCCAGAATAGACCACAAACAAAGCAGATGTTTGACGAAAATCCTTTGTAGCTTGTAAATAAAATTTTAAAGCACGAACCACATCAAGATTGTGTAAAAGACGTTCCTTCTTTGAAGAAGGATTAGGACATAGTGAAGGAACAACAATCTCCTGATTGATATTTTTATTAGATACCACCTTAGGAAGAAAACCAGGTTTGGTACGTAACACTACCTTATCTGAATGGAAAATGAGATAAGGGGAATCACATTGTAAAGCAGATAACTCTGAAACTCTTCGAGCCGAGGAGATAGCTACTAAAAACAGAACTTTCCAAGATAAAAGTTTAATATCTATGGAATGCAAAGGTTCAAACGTCACCCCTTGCAGAACGTTAAGAACTCAATTTAAATTCCATGGCGGAGCAACAGGTTTAAACACAGGCTTGATTCTAACTAAAGCCTGACAAAACGCCTGAACATCTGGAGTATCAACCAGACGCTTGTGCAAAAGAATAGACAGAGCAGAAATCTGTCCCTTTAAGGAACTAGCTGACAATCCCTTCTCCAATCCTTCTTGGAGAAAAGATAATATCCTAGGAATCCTGACCTTACTCCATGAGTAACCTTTGGATTCACACCAATGAAGATATCTACACCATATCTTATGATAGATTTTCCTGGTGACCGGCTTTTGAGCCTGAATTAAGGTATCAATGACCGACTCAAGAGAAACCACGCTTTGATAAAATCAAGCGTTCAATCTCCAAGCAGTCAGACGCAGAGAAATTAGATTTGGATGGTTGAAAGGACCCTGAAGTAGAAGGTCCTGCCTCAGCGGCAGAGTGCATGGTGGAAGGGATTACATGTCCACCAGATCTGCATACCAAGTCCTGCGTGGCCACGCAGGTGCTATCAAAATCACTGAAGCTCTCTCCTGCTTGATCTTGGCAATCAGACGAGGGAGCAGAGGAAACGGTGGAAACACATAAAGCCAGGTTGAAGGACCAGGGCGCAGCTAGAGCATCTATCGGCGCTGCCTTGGGATCCCTGGACCTGGATCCGTAACAAGGAAGCTTGGCGTTCTGACGAGACGCCATGAGATCCAGTTCTGGTTTGCCCCAAAGTTGAATCAACTGTGCAAATACCTCCGGATGGAGTTCCCACTCCCCCGGATGAAAAGTCTGCAGACTTAGAAAATCCGCCTCCCAGTTCTCTACTCCTGGGATATGGATAGCCGATAGATGGCAAGAGTGAACCTCTGCCCATAGAATTATTTTTGAAACCTCCAACATTGCTAGGGAACTCCTTGTTCCCCCTTGATGGTTGATGTAGGCTACAGTCGTGATATTGTCCAACTGAAATCTGATGAACCTGACCGCAGCAAGCTGAGGCCAAGCCTGAAGAGCATTGAATATCGCTCTTAGTTCCAGAATGTTTATCGGAAGGAGTGCCTCCTCCTGAGTCCACGAGCCCTGAACCTTCAGGGAGTTCCAGACTGCACCCCAGCCCAGAAGGCTGGCATCTGTCGTTACTATTGTCCAATCTGGCCTGCGGAAGCTCATACCCTTGGACAGATGGACCCGAGATAGCCACCAGAGAAGAGAATCCCTGGTCTCTTGATCCAGATTTAGTAGAGGGGACAAATCTGTGTAATCCCCATTCCACTGACTGAGCATGCAAAGTTGCAGCGGTCTGAGATGTAGGCGGGCAAACGGCACTATGTCCATTGCCGCTACCATTAAGCCGATTACTTCCATACACTGAGCCACTGAAGGGCGAGAAGTAGAATAAAAACGGCAGGAATTTAGAAGTTTTGACAACCTGGTCTCTGTCAGGTAAATCTTCACTTCTACAGAATCTATCAGAGTTCCCAGGAAGGAAACTCTTGTGAGAGGGGATAGAAAACTCTTTTCTTCGTTCACCTTCCACCCATGAGACCTCAGGAATGCCAGAACAAAGTCAGTATGGGACCTGGCGATTTGAAAATTTGACGCCTGTATCAGAATGTCGTCTAGGTAAGGGGCTACTGCTATATCCCGTGGCCTTAGGACCGCTAGAAGTGACCCTAGAACCTTCGTAAAGATTCTTGGTGCCGTGGCTAATCCAAAAGGGAAGAGCCACAAACTGGTAATGCCTGTCTAGGAAGGCGAACCTGAGAAACCGATGATGATCTCTGTGTATCGGAATGTGAAGATAAGCATCCTTTAAGTCCACGGTAGTCATATATTGACCCTCCTGGATCATAGGTAGGATGGTTTGAATGGTCTCCATCTTGAAGGATGGGACCCTGAGAAATTTGTTTAAGATCTTGAGATCTAATATTGGTCTGAATGTTCCCTCTTTCTTGGGAACTACAAACAGATTTGAATAGAAGCCTTGCCCCTGTTCCTCCTTTGGAACTGGGTGGATCACTCCCATAACTAGGTGGTCTTGAACACAATATAAGAATGCCTCTCTCTTTATCTGGTTTGCAGATAATTGAGAGAGATGAAATCTCCCTTTTGGGGAAGAAGCTTTGAAATCCAGAAGATATCCCTGGGACACCATTTCCAACGCCCAGGGATCCTGGACATCTCTTGCCCAAGCCTGGGCGAAGAGAGAAAGTCTGCCCCCTACTAGATCCGTTTCCGGATCGGGGGCTGATCCTTCATGCTATCTTAGAGGCAGCAGCAGGTTTTTTTGGCCTGCTTTCCCTTGTTCCAAGCCTGGTTAGGTCTCCAGACCGGTTTGGACTGGGCAAAATTTCCCTCTTGTTTTGTATTAGAGGAAGTTGATGCTGAACCACTCTTGAAGTTTCGAAAGGAACGAAAATTAGTCTGTTTGGTCCTTAATTTGTTGGACCTATCCTGAGGAAGGGGGTGACCTTTTCCTCCAGTAATATCAGAAATGATCTCCTTCAGTCCAGGCCCGAATAGGGTGTGCCCCTTGAAGGGAATGTTGAGAAGCTTAGACTTCGAAGTAACGTCAGCTGACCAGGATTTAAGCCATAGTGCCCTACGCGCCTTAATAGCAAAACCTGAGTTTTTAGCCGTTAGATTGGTTAAATGAACAACGGCGTCAGAAACAAATGAATTGGCTAGCTTAAAGGCTTTAAGCTTGTCAAGGATATCATCCAACGGGGTTTCTACCTGTAGAGCCTCTTTTAGAGACTCAAACCAGAAGGCCGCAGCAGCAGTGACTGGGGCAATGCATGCAAGGGGATGGAGAATAAAATCTTGTTGAATAAAAATTTTCTTAAGGTAACCCTCTAATTTTTTGTCCATTGGATCTAGAAAAGCACAGCTGTCCTCGACAGGGATAGTTGTACGCTTCGCTAGGGTAGAGACTGCTCCCTCCACCTTAGGGACCGTTTGCCACAAGTCCCGTGTAGCGGCATCTATAGGAAACATCTTTTTTAAAAACAGGAGGGGGAGAGAACGGTACACCTGGTCTATCCCATTCCTTAGTAATAATTTCTGAAAACCTCTTAGGGATTGGAAAAACATCAGTGTAAACAGGAACTGCATAGTATTTATCCAATTTACACAATTTCTCTGGGACTACAATGGCGTCACAGTCATCCAGAGTTGTTAAAACCTCCCTGAGTAACACGCGGAAATGTTCAAGCTTAAATTTAAATGTAGACATATCAGAATCAGGTTGAAGTGTCTTCCCTGAATCAGAAAAATCACCCACAGATAGAAGCTCTCCTGCTTCGGCTTCTGCACATTGTGAGGGAATATCAGACATAGCTACTAAAGCGTCAGAGAGCTCTGTAATTGTTCTAGCCCCAGAGCTGTCTCGCTTTCCTTGTTACCCTGGCAGTTTGGACAATACCTCTGTAAGGGTATGATTCATAACTGCCGCCATGTCTTGTAAGGTATACGCAATGGGCGCGCTAGATGTACTTGGATTCCCTTGAGCGGGAGTTATAGGTTCTGACACGTGGGGAGAGTTAGTCGGCATAACTTCCCCCTTGTCAATTTCCTCTGGTGATAAATCTTTTAAAGCCATAATATGGTCTTTATAATTTATAGTAAGATCAGTGCATTTGGTACACATTCAAAGAGGGGGTTCCACAATGGCTTCTAAACATAATGAACAAGGAGTTTCCTCTATGTCAGACATGTTTAACAGACTAGTAATGAGACCAGCAAGCTTGAAAAACACTTTAATAAATGTGAAAAAGCAGAATATTAAAAAATGGTACTGTGCCTTTAAGGGAAAAAAACAATCACATAAACTGCAAAACAGTGAAAAAAAGCAGTAAACTCTACGAAATTTTTACAGTGTGTATAATAGACTAAAGTAGAATTGCACCCACTTGCAAATGGATGATAAACCCCTCAGGCTCAAAAACGAATCAGAAAAACGGTAAAACCGTTATAAACAGTCACAAGCAAACTGCCACAGCTCTACTGTGGCTCCTACCTGCCAATAAAACTACTTTTGTAGGCACAAAAACCCTTCACAGAGGTCCTATATGTCAGGGGACTCCTTCAGGGAAGCTGGATGTCTCAGACTGTAAAAACTACTGCGCAATTAGAGCGCGAAAATAGACCCCTCCCACCATGCACTCAAAGTGAAAGGGCCATAAATAACTACTCCTAGGAAAAATCTAGTCAGCCATGTGGAAAACTAGGCCCCAAATAAAGATTTATCACCCTCAGTAAAAAACGTTTTTTATATATCATGCAAACGTTTTACATACTAAGTAATAAGAGCAAGTAACATGAATATTACCCTTTACTGCAAGCATGATCCCAGTCGTTTGTTAAATCACTGTAATCAGGCTTACCTTAAATATATCAGGCACTGTCAGCATTTTCTAGACCTTATCATCTCTCTAGAAAAAAATATACTGAACATACCTCAGAGCAGTTAATTCTGCAGGCCATTCCCCCAGCTGAAGTTTTCCCATACTCTTCAGTTATGTGTGAGAACAGCAGTGGACCTTAGTTACAACCTGCTAAGATCATCAAAAACCTCAGGCAGAACTCTTCTTCTAATTTCTGCCTGAGGTAAAAACAGTACAACGCCGGTACCGTTTAAAAATAAACTTTTGATTGAAGATAAACTACACTAATTCACCACATATCTCTTGATACTTGCTTTCTTGTCGAGAGCTGCAAGAGAATGACTGGGAGTGGCAGTTAGGGGAGGAGCTATATAGACAGCTCTGCTGTAGGTGTCCTCTTGCAGCTTCCTGTTGGGAAGGAGAATATCCCACAAGTAATGGATGAATCCGTGGACTGGATACACCTTACAAGAGAAAGGCACTCACTGTTTCCTTAAAAAATTACTTTTAATAGGTATCCAAAAGTAAGAACGACATAACATTTCAGTGTTTAACAAACACCTTTGTCAAATGTCATACAGTCATCAATAACGTAGTTCGCAAAAACTCACCTATCATACACTAATTGTAACAGCCTTATATACAGATCTGTTTGTATTCCAGCACACGATCCAGGTTACAACGTCGTGACGTCATCACGTATCGTAATCACGTGTTACGTCACTGAACAATCACGCTCTTGCCTGTGGTCATGGTAACCGACACACAGAGCCTCAGTCGCAGTGCGTGTATGCTGTCAAGCGATATCCAGCTGCACTATAGCACTTTGTAGATACATTAGTATCAATAACTATCATATGTGTGTCATTTATCATCATGTGTCACCAAACACTCGTGGCATAGTACGAAGCGCTGATCGCAAGCCAAGAATACAAACAAAAATTAAAAACAATGTTTTCCCAACTACATTTCAGATCTTTAACGTTTACCTATATGTCCACCAGAAGGGTATGGAGAACAATTACATATCAAACAGATCCTAAAGAGGATCTGATATTATAAGCATTACATCTGTACAGATTGGACCAAAGACTAACTAAATGCTAAATTATATATACAATTATTGCCCACTTTGTGTCCCTTGGAGTATGTATAGAAACCCGTGGGTACCCACTAGGACGAGCATCCATGTGAATAATTTCGGGTAGTATTACGTGAATCCGTGACATGAGTTCAAATGTGGTCATTTGGTATACAATGGTCCTTAGTCAAGAACAGTATTCAGTCCCTTTGGGACCAATGTGTCCAGCATATGGATCCATTTTATTTCTACTTGTAACAACCTCTTCGCCCTATTTTCACCTCTCATCAGTGGAGGTATATGGTCAATCAACATTGACCTGAGGCTAGATAGACTGTGATTATGTTCAGCAAAGTGGCAAGCCACTGGCTGCTCCGAATCCCCTTCTTTCAGTACTTCACAAATTGCACAACAATGGCTTGCCATCCTATCCTTGAAGCTTGTTATCGTTTTCCCGATGTAAACCAAAGAGCATGGGCAAATTAACATATAGATAACGTATGTGCTTGTGCACGTTAATCTATGTCGGATAGTATAGCGCTTGTTGGTATGCGGGCGTTGGAATGTCTGGTCTCTCATCATGGTATTGCATGTATTATAGCTTCCAAATGTAAAGCATCCCTGTCCTGACATCTTAAGCCAGGTATCCTTCTGATAATTAGTCGGATCGGTTTTAACCAACAAATCCCTCAGGTTCTCCGCCCTGCGGTAGACCATCCTTGGAGGCTTCATTTTTTGAAAAGGGAGTGATCGATCCGTTTCCAGGATTGGCCAATGTAGTTGTGCAGACTTCTTAAGCGCACCACTTGCCGGGGTATATGTAGTGACGAAATTCAGTTGTTCAGTTTCCAAGTTGGATTTCACTTGTTTCCCCTTCATGGGGTTCCGTAGTAATTCATCCTTGGTAGTTCAGAACATTCCCTCATCATAACCTCTTGCCACCAACTTCTTCTCCATTGCCAGTAGTTGTTCCATCATGGTGGGTACCTCACTGTTATTACGGATGACTCGCATCAGTTGAGAGGTGACAATACCTGTCTTTTGATGTCTGGGATGGAAGCTCCTAGCTTCTAATAAAGAGTTGCGATCTGTTGGCTTCGTATATAACGAAGTACCAAAGGAGCATCCATCACAGGTCATCACTTTATATATATTGAGATCTAAGAAGTGTATTATTTTCTCATTGTGCTCCAATTTGAAAACGTATAGGACAGTCCATGGTGTTCAAACATGCCACCCACTCATCCTTGTTACCTCCCCCCACCAGAAACACATTGTCTATGTACCATGTGTAATATCTGTTGTGGGGGTGGGTGAATGGCCTCATGGCAACCTGCTCATACCATGCCATGTACAGACTGGCATATGTGGGTGCCATGTTTGAACCCATGGCTGTTCCTAATATCTGCAAAAAAATCTCTCAAATTTAAAGAAATTATTTTCCAAACACAGAGTAGTTTGCATAGATATTCAATAGGTGGTCCCTCATACAGAGGATTCCCAGTCACCATGGACCTGACAGCCGCAACACCTCCCCCGTGAGCGATGGAAGCATAAAGACTGTCCACGTCCATGGTGACCAGGATATCACTCGTTTGTAATGTGGAATAATCTCTCCAAATATTCAACAGGCTAGGGGAGTCCTGCAAATATGCTGGTGTTCCCTTAACCACCGGTTGGCGGTAGAAGTCTATATAGATGGCCAGGCTAGACGGTAAAGAATCCCTGGCAGACACAATAGGTCTGCCAGGAGGGTTAATAAGGGTCTTGTGCACCTTTGGTAAAAGATATAGTATTGGAATCTTGGGATAATCATTAAATAAAAATTCAATTTCCTGATCAGATAGTAATCCAGATTCATAACCCCTATTAAGGCAGTCATCAATGTGTTTTTTGCGACTGAGGCTCTGTGTGTTGGTTACTATGACCACGGGCAAGAGCGTGATTGGTCAGTGACGTAAGACGCGATTACGGTACGTGATGGCACAACGTCGTAACCCAGATCGTGTGCTGGAATACAAACAGATCTGTATATAAGGCTGTAAGAATTAGTGTATGATAAATGAGTTTTTGGGAACTGGGTTATTGATGACTGTATGACATTTGACAAAGGTGTTTGTTAAACACTGAAACGTTATGTCGTTTTTACTTTTGGATACCTATTAAAAGTTATTTTTTATGGAAACAGTGAGTGCCTTTTTTGCTGGGACGGTATATATACACACACATATATATATATATATATATATATATATATATATATATATATATATATATATATATATATATATATATATATATATATATATATATATATATATATATATATATATATACACATATGTACATACACACACACACACTCGTGCGCACGATTAAGCTAAATTGTGAGCACGATTTATAATAAATTATAAACATGCTATTCCATCTTAAAAGGGACAATATACACTAATTTTCATATAACTGCATGTAATAGACACTACTATAAAGAACAAGATGCCCAGATACGGATATAAAAATCGGTTATATATATAAAACGGTTTAAAGGTAGCTGGAAAGCCCACTGCAAGTGGGAAATAAGACACTCCCCCCTCCCCCTTCTTTTGCATATGAAAAGACCTTTTACACAAACAGGAGCAAGCTGGAGAAGGTAGCCGACTGTATTCACATAAAACTTTGGGGCTTGGTTAGGAGTCTGAAAATCAGAGCAATGTTATTTAAAAATAAGCAAAACTATACATTTAAAAAAAAACAAAAAACTTTATGGGCTATATAAATAGATCATCTACAAAACATATATGCAAAGAAAAAATGAATGTATAATGTCCCTTTAAGCATGAATCCTCCCACTTACAGCACCAGCTAATATTACTTTCAGTTTCAGTTCAGTCAGTGTTAGGATCAATACAGACAGATTGGCAAGTGTGCACCTCAGCTTCAGTCAATGTTAGCATTATGTTACAAACAGTACATTTAGTATTGCAATGCTCACAAAGTATATTTAGCCTTTCACAATACAATGCAATTATATTCAAATTATTGGAGTTGAAATAGGTGTAAATTATATTATATTGAAAGTATATATTGAACAGAAATTAGTTAATTTTTCAGGTTAAAAACTGGTTTCTCAAAACAAAAAATAGTTGTGCTCCCTGTAAAAAAAAGTATGAATTGTACAATTTCAAATTCATATTTTTCTGTAATTTCTTTATAAAATAGTCACATTCTTCTGTCTTTTTTTAAGCAGGCAATTCATTTTTTTATTAATACTATAGAAACATCTAATTTGATTCCACTACCTAAAGAAAAAAATGGCAGTGAGAAAAAAATAAAATAAGTTTAAACTATAAATTAACCTAACATAACTATTAGACTAAAATTTAAATAACTATCAATTAAATAAACTAAATTACACATTAAAAAAAACACTACTAAAAAAAAATTAAAGTCTACAAAAAATGAAAAATACTAAAATTACAACAAAAAAACACTTAATTACGAATAACGAAATTATCCAAAATAAAAACAATTTCACCTAATCTAATAGCCCTATAAAAATAAAAAAGCCCTCCAAAATAAAAAAAAACCCTAGCCTGCAATAAACTACCAATAGCCCTTAAAAAGGGCCTTTTGTAGGGCATTGTCCTAAAGAAATTCACGCTTTTCCCTGAGAGAAAAAAAAAAATACGGTGGTTTATGGGTTAATAGGTTTATTTAGTGGAGGTGATGTGGGAGAAAGAGACAAATGTTCACCACAGGTATAGATAAAAACATAATTTATGCTTACCTGATAAATTCCTTTCTTCTGTAGTGTGATCAGTCCACGGGTCATCATTACTTCTGGGATATTAACTGCTCCCCTACAGGAAGTGCAAGAGGATTCACCCAGCAGAGTTGCTATATAGCTCCTCCCCTCTACGTCACCTCCAGTCATTCGACCAAGGACCAACGAGAAAGGAGAAGCCAAGGGTGTAGTGGTGACTGGAGTATAATTTAAAAAATATTTACCTGCCTTAAAAAACAGGGCGGGCCGTGGACTGATCACACTACAGAAGAAAGGAATTTATCAGGTAAGCATAAATTATGTTTTCTTCTGTTAAGTGTGATCAGTCCACGGGTCATCATTACTTCTGGGATACCAATACCAAAGCAAAAGTACACGGATGACGGGAGGGATAGGCAGGCTCTTTATACAGAAGGAACCACTGCCTGAAGAACCTTTCTCCCAAAAATAGCCTCCGAGGAAGCAAAAGTGTCAAATTTGTAAAATTTGGAAAAAATATGAAGCGAAGACCAAGTTGCAGCCTTGCAAATCTGTTCAACAGAGGCCTCATTCTTAAAGGCCCAAGTGGAAGCCACAGCTCTAGTGGAATGAGCTGTAATTCTTTCAGGAGGCTGCTGTCCAGCAGTCTCATAAGCTAAACGAATTATGCTACGAAGCCAAAAAGAGAGAGAGGTAGCAGAAGCTTTTTGACCTCTCCTCTGACCAGAGTAAACGACAAACAGGGAAGACGTTTGTCGAAAATCTTTAGTTGCCTGTAAATAAAATTTAAGGGCACGAACTACATCCAGATTGTGCAAAAGACGTTCCTTCCTCGAAGAAGGATTTGGGCACAAGGATGGAACAACAATCTCCTGATTGATATTCCTGTTAGTGACTACCTTAGGTAAGAACCCAGGCTTAGTACGCAGAACTACCTTATCCGAGTGAAAAATCAAATAAGGAGAATCACAATGTAAGGCTGATAACTCAGAGACTCTTCGAGCAGAGGAAATAGCCATTAAAAATAGAACTTTCCAAGATAACAACTTTATATCAATGGAATGAAGGGGTTCAAACGGAACACCCTGTAAAACGTTAAGAACAAGGTTTAAACTCCATGGTGGAGCCACAGCCTGAACGTCTGGAACTTCTGACAGACGCTTGTGTAACAGAATGGACAGAGCTGAGATCTGTCCCTTTAAGGAACTAGCGGATAACCCCTTTTCTAAACCTTCTTGTAGAAAAGACAATATCCTAGGAATCCTAACCTTACTCCAAGAGTAACCTTTGGATTCGCACCAATATAGGTATTTACGCCATATTTTATGGTAAATCTTTCTGGTGACAGGCTTCCTAGCCTGTATTAAGGTATCAATAACTGACTCCGAAAAACCACGCTTTGATAAGATCAAGCGTTCAATTTCCAAGCAGTCAGCTTCAGAGAAGTTAGATTTTGATGTTTGAAAGGACCCTGAATCAGAAGGTCCTGTTTCAGAGGTAACGACCAAGGTGGACAGAATGACATGTCTACCAGATCTGTATACCAAGTCCTGCGTGGCCATGCAGGCGCTATTAGAATCACTGATGCTTTCTCCTGTTTGATTCTGGCAATCAATCGAGGAAGCATCGGGAAAGGTGGAAACACATAAGCCATCCTGAAGGTCCATGGTGCTGTCAAGGCATCTATCAGGACCGCTCCCGGATCCCTGGATCTGGACCCGTAGCGCGGAAGCTTGGCGTTCTGTCGAGACGCCATGAGATCTATCTCTGGTTTGCCCCAACGTGGAAGTATTTGGGCAAAGACCTCTGGATGAAGTTCCCACTCCCCCGGATGAAAAGTCTGACGACTTAAGAAATCCGCCTCCCAGTTCTCCACTCCCGGGATGTGGATTGCAGACAGGTGGCAAGAGTGAGACTCTGCCCAGCGAATTATCTTCGATACTTCCATCATTGCTAGGGAGCTTCTTGTCCCTCCCTGATGGTTGATATAAGCTACAGTCGTGATGTTGTCCGACTGGAACCTGATGAACCCCCGAGTTGCTAACTGGGGCCAAGCCAGAAGAGCATTGAGGACTGCTCTCAATTCCAGAATGTTTATTGGAAGAAGACTCTCCTCCTGATTCCATTGTCCCTGAGCCTTCAGAGAATTCCAGACAGCGCCCCAACCTAGTAGGCTGGCGTCTGTTGTTACAATTGACCAGTCTGGCCTGCTGAATGGCATTCCCCTGGACAGATGTGGCCGATAAAGCCACCATAGAAGAGAATTTCTGGTCTCTTGAATGGAATGAAGGACACGGCATGCATTTTGAAGTTTTGTTAACCTGTCCTCTGTCAGGTAAATCTTCATTTCTACAGAATCTATCAGAGTCCCCAGGAAGGGAACTCTTGTGAGTGGAAAGAGAGAACTTTTCTCTTCGTTCACTTTCCATCAATGCGACCTTAGAAATGCCAGTACTATCTCTGTATGAGATTTGGCAGTTTGAAAGCTTGAAGCTTGTATCAGTATGTCGTCTAAGTACGGAGCTACTGAAATTCCTCGCGGTCTTAGTACCGCCAGAAGAGTGCCCAGAACCTTTGTGAAGATTCTTGGAGCCGTAGCCAGTCCGAATGGAAGAGCTACAAACTGGTAATGCCTGTCTAAAAAGGCAAACCTTAGATACCGGTAATGACTTCTGTGAATCGGTATGTGAAGGTAAGCATCCTTTAAATCCACTGTGGTCAAGTACTGACCCTCTTGGATCACGGGCAAAATTGTTCGAATAGTTTCCATCTTGAACGATGGAACTCTTAGGAATTTGTTTAGGATCTTTAAATCCAAGATTGGCTTGAAGGTTCCCTCTTTTTGGGAACTACAAACAGATTTGAGTAAAACCCTTGTCCTTGTTCCAACCGCGGAACTGGATGGATCACTCCCATTAATAAAAGATCTTGTACGCAGCGTAGAAACGCTTCCTTCTTTGTTAGGTTTGTTGACAACCTTGACAGATGAAATCTCCCTCTTGGGGGAGAGGATTTGAAGTCCAGAAGGTATCCCTGAGATATGATCTCTAACGCCCAGGGATCCTGAACATCTCTTGCCCAAGCCTGGGCGAAGAGGGAAAGTCTGCCCCCCACTAGATCCGGTCCCGGATCGGGGGCCCTCAATTCATGCTGTCTTAGGGGCAGCAGCAGGTTTTCTGGCCTGTTTGCCCCTGTTCCAGGACTGGTTAGGTTTCCAGCCTTGTCTGTAGCGAGCAACAGCTCCTTCCTGTTTTGGTGCAGAGGAAGTTGATGCTGCTCCTGCTTTGAAATTACGAAAGGAACGAAAATTGGACTGTCTAGCCTTGGCTTTGGCCTTGTCCTGAGGCAGGGCATGACCTTTACCTCCTGTAATGTCATCAATAATCTCTTTCAAGCCGGGCCCGAATAAGGTCTGCCCTTTGAAAGGAATATTAAGCAATTTAGATTTAGACGTAACATCAGCTGACCAGGATTTTAGCCACAGAGCTCTGCGTGCCTGAATGGCGAATCCTGAATTTTTAGCCGCAAGTTTAGTTAAATGTACTACGGCATCTGAAATAAATGAATTAGCTAACTTAAGGAATTTAAGTTTGTGTGTGATGTCATCTAGTGTGGATGATTGAAGTGTCTCTTCCAGAGACTCAAACCAAAATGCTGCTGCAGCCGTGACAGGCGCAATACATGCAAGAGGTTGCAATATAAACCCTTGTTGAACAAACATTTTCTTAAGGTAACCCTCTAATTTTTTAATCCATTGGATCTGAAAAAGCACAGCTATCCTCCACTGGGATAGTGGTACGCTTAGCTAAAGTAGAAACTGCTCCCTCCACCTTAGGGACCATTTGCCATAAGTCCCGTGTGGCGGCGTCTATTGGAAACATTTTTCTGAATATAGGAGGGGGTGAGAAAGGCACACCGGGTCTATCCCACTCCTTAGTAACAATGTCAGTAAGTCTCTTAGGTATAGGAAAAACGTCAGTACTCGTCGGTACCGCAAAATATTTATCCAACCTACACATTTTTTCTGGGATTGCAACTGTGTTACAATCATTCAGAGCCCCTAATACCTCCCCTAGTAACACACGGAGGTTCTCAAGCTTAAATTTAAAATTTGAAATGTCCGAGTCCAGTTTATTTGGATCAGAACCGTCACCCACAGAATGAAGCTCTCCGTCTTCACGTTCTGCAAACTGTGACGCAGTATCAGACATGGCCCTTGCATTATCAGCGCACTCTGTTCTCATCCCAGAGTGATCACGTTTACCTCTTAGTTCTGGTAGTTTAGCCAAAACTTCAGTCATAACAGTAGCCATATCTTGTAATGTGATTTGTAATGGCCGCCCAGATGCACTCGGCGCTACAATATCACGCACCTCCTGAGCGGGAGATGCAGGTACTGACACGTGAGGCGAGTTAGTCGGCATAACTCTCCCCTCGTTGTTTGGTGAAATATGTTCAATTTGTACAGATTGACTATTTTTTAAAGTAGCATCAATACATTTAGTACATAAATTTCTATTGGGCTCCACTTTGGCATTAACACATATAGCACAGAGATATTCCTCTGAATCAGACATGTTTAACACACTAGCAAATAAACAGCAACTTGGAAATACTTTTCAAAGTAATTTACAAATAATATGAAAACGAACTGTGCCTTTAAGAAGCACAGAAAATATTATAACAGATAAAATAATTAAGTTATAGCATCAATCTTTGTCAGAATATACAGTTTTAGCAAAGGATTGTTCCCCTCAGCAAATGATAACTAACCCAGGCAGCAGAAAAAAATACACAAATAAACGTTTTTTATATCACAGTCAATACAATCAGCACAGCTCTGCTGTGAATGATTACTTCCCTCAAAAAAGACTCTTGAGATCCCTGAACTCTGTAGAGATGAACCGGATCATGCAGGAAGAAAATGAATCTCTGACTGAGTTTTTTCTGATGCATAGTGAAAGCACCAAAATGGCCCCTCCCCCACACACATAACAGTGAGAGGGATCAGTGAACTGCTCTAATTTAAATCAAAACTATTGCCAAGTGGAAAAAAAAGTGCCCAAAACATTTTTTCACCCAGTACCTCAGAGAAAAAAACGTTTTTACATGCCAGCAAAAAAACGTTTTACCTCAATAATTAATTGTCATTTAAAACCTATTGCAAGTCCCTGCAAAATAGGTTAAGTCTATGTATACAGTTTAAAAGCCAGAGAAGTACCATTTCCCAGAAAACTGAAGTGTAAAATATACATACATGACAGCCTGATATCAGCTACATCTACTGCATTCAAGGCTGAGCTTACATTATAACGGTATGGCAGGATTTTCTCATCAATTCCATGTCAGAAAATAATAAACTGCTACATACCTCTTTGCAGATTAATCTGCCTGCTGTCCCCTGATCTGAAGTTTACCTCTCCTCAGATGGCCGAGAAACAGCAATATGATCTTAACTACTCCGGCTAAAATCATAGAAAAACTCAGGTAGATTCTTCTTCAAATTCTACCAGAGAAGGAATAACACACTCCGGTGCTATTATAAAATAACAAACTTTTGATTGAAGATATAAAAACTAAATATATCACCATAGTCCTCTCACACATCCTATCTAGTCGTTGGGTGCAAGAGAATGACTGGAGGTGACGTAGAGGGGAGGAGCTATATAGCAACTCTGCTGGGTGAATCCTCTTGCACTTCCTGTAGGGGAGAAGTTAATATCCCAGAAGTAATGATGACCCGTGGACTGATCACACTTAACAGAAGAAATCCAGACTTTATTAATGCTTCACACAAGGAAACATCTGATTAAAAACTATAGATCCATGGAAGTGGCAGCAACAAACAAAGTTTCATTCAGCAGAATGGTGTGGCACTAATGGCTTATGCGTTTCAGCCCGAAAGCTGTAGTCATAGCCTGTAGTACCTTTGGTCACACCTGTTAAAAAAATCTGTAATTACATTCTATTGGTCAAAAGCAAAAACACACCCCTTGTTGACTATAGAATTAACCATTGCTATACTTGCTTACATGCTGTTACTCTGAATGTAATGCATTAACCTATACAGACTAGAGAATAAACAAATATAAATCATAGTTACGATAGATCGATGTAAAATGCTAGGACAACTAGATATGTGGAATGAGGCAATATTAAAGACTAGACTTATGGAAATTATGGAATACAAACTTTAAACAAAAGGTACAGAAGAAAATGCCAAAATATATAATCAGCATGAATAACAAAGTAAACATAAATATATCAATATGCACAATGTTACGTATTGTATCAAACACCTCAATGGAGGCCTGAAATACTACAGGAAATAATACGTATCTAAAAGCTGTCTAAACACAAAATTGAGCCAATTAAGTTCAAATTCACACATAATTAACCACCATATGAACCAGATATTGGAAATGGTTAATAAGCTATTTAGATATACTAGTATTTAGATATCAATTTACACTGTACCAACCCTTGTCCACGTCCTATAATTAAGACCAAATGCTTCTGATATCCTGATTAGAAACTACATATTACTACTCATAAAACGGAGTCCCTATTCCCCTTGCAATCTACTATGGGATAGATTAGTATAAGAAACTATTGGGGCAGAGTCCCTATTCCCATATATTCAGGACATATTTAGAGTTGAGGCATTTCGGGATCCTAGTTCCCAAAGCAAAAATCCAAAATGCCTTAGGATAAGATCCATATCACCTCCCTTTTTTGGATTGATGATTTTTTTCAATCGTACACTACGAGAAAGAGGAAAGATCACCTCCATGGAAAGTGCAAAAAAGGTTGCACAATAGGTGTAGAGGACCTAATGGTCTTAGAGGATAGATGTTCCCTAATTCTCGTGTTCACGTCTCTGGAAGTGAGCCCAATATATTGGACACTACATATGGAACATTCGAAAAGATATACCACATATTTGGATGTACAATTCAAACATGTAGTGGTCAGTTTATATCTGTTCTATATCTCTAGTCTGTATAGATTAATACATTACATTCAGAGTAACAGCATGTAAGCAAGTTTAGCAATGGTTAATTCTATAGTCAGCAAGGGGTGTGTTTTTGCTTTTGACCAATAGAATATAATTACAGATTATTTTAACAGGTGTGACCTAAGGTACTACATGCTATGACTACAGCTTTCAGGCTGAAACGCGTAAGCCATTAGTGCCACACCATTCTGCTGAATGAAACTGTTTGTTGCTGCCACTTCTTTCAACCTATGTGTTTCCCGGTTCACTCATCACAGTCCACAGTGTCGGGCTAGGTGTGAGCAGGAGCGGCAGTGCCATTGGATCAGAGAACAAAGGACGTCACTGGGCGTAACCTGGAGCAGCATGGTTTCCTACGAGGACGCTAAGCCGAACCAGTGAAGAAGCAAGAGCATTTTGAAGAGGTAATATAAGATACCGATGCCCGCTGCAAGAGTCCGGTAAGCAAGGCTATAGAGCTAGCAGGGATACCAGTAAGCTGTACTATTACTGTTCCCAGCATTATTTGTTCCTGGGTTGTTTTGTTGGATCCTGGCTATGTGAATACCCTTCATTTGTGCACTCCACTCCGGCACGATCAGTGTCTTTAAGTATACTTTATCTGAGTCTGCATCGTACGGACTGTCACCTCCCAGAGTTTACTCTGTTTGTTACTAACTGTATGTAAGGGTGATGTGGGAGGCCAGAGGTTTAGGGGTTAATAACTATTATGGGGCGGCGGAATAGGGGTTTATAACTTATTAGTGGCAGTGATTTCGGTAGCAGCAGATTAGGGGTTAATAACTTTATTTCTGTGTCGGGGGCAGCAGATTAGGGGTGTTTAGACTTGGGGTTTATGTTAGGGTGTTAGCTTTAAATGTAACTTTTTTTCCCCATAGACATCAATGGGGTTGCGCTACGGCAATCGCCATTCCGCACTTCAGGTGTTAGAAAAAAAAATAACACTCTCCCCATTGATGTCTATGGAGAAAGCATGCATGAGCACGTATTCTCAGCCCTTAGATTTTGTACGGTATGAACCTCATCGCCACCCTATCACACGCACAAGGAGGCATTTCAAAAACTTTTCATGGCAGCGCTACGGAGGGTGAAATAACGCAACTTTTGTTGTGTTCGTTTCGCACCCTCTATAGCGCAAAACTTGTAATCTAGGTGATAGTGCTTTAACTTTGCTGTTCGACATCGGGCTGTTCTTTTCAAATAGCGCAGTACTCTGGCTGCAGCCAGAGTGACGAGCTGTTTAAAGAGAACAGTCAAATATGGAGCAGCGTATTGATTGGGATTTTTGAACTCCATTCCCAAGTCTTTCCCAGTCTGCAAAGCCGTGACCACTGAATGCAAGATGATGTTAGCAATGCACCTTTTTTATTACAATATATTTTACGTTATAATTATATAATGTTAGACCAAGAGCAAAGGAAACATTTATTCAAGATATTTTTTTAAAAAAGCTTAAAGGGACAATGAACCCAATTTTTTTCTTTTGCAATTCAGATAGAGCATTCAATTTTAAGCAACTTTCTAATTTACTCCTATCATCAAATTTTCTTCGCTATCTTGCTATCTTTATTTGAAAAAGAAGGCATCTAAGCTTTTTTTTGGTTCAGAAGTCTCGACAGCATTTTTTTTTATTATTGGTGGATGAATTTATCCACCAATCAGCAAGGACAACCCAGGTTGTTCAACAAAAATGGGCCGGCATCTAAACTTTCATTCTTGCATTTCAAATAAAGATACCAATAGAATAAAGAAAAAGAAAGAAAAAGAAAATTTGATAATGGGAGTAAATTAGAAAGTTGCTTAAAATTTCATGCTCTATCTGAAATCACAAAAGAAAAAATTTGGGTTTAGTGTCCCTTTAATGTATTTTTATTTCTCTGCAGTCAATTTGGAATGCAATTTTCAGCTGCTGCAATATGTTATAAAAAATGCTTTATTCTCCAGTTAAGCAACACATTGTAATTTAGTCAGTGCTCTAGTATAACTGCCTAATTTAAAATTAAATTTCAAAATGACCTGCAGAAAATTTCACAAAAAAAAATCTCATCGCAGAAAGTGAAAAATATCTGCTTCTAAGCTTGTGGTAGAAAAAGTAAATTTATGCTTACCTGATAAATTGATTTCTTCTATGGTACGACGAGTCCACGGATTCATCCTTTACTTGTGGGATATTATCCTCCTGCTAACAGGAAGTGGCAAAGAGCACCACAGCAGAGCTGTCTATATAGCTCCTCCCTTAGCTCCACCCCCAGTCATTCGACCAAAGGTACAGGAAGAAAAAGGAGAAACTACAAGGTGCAGAGGTGACTGAACTTTAAAATCAAAAAATATAATCTGTCTTAAAATGACAGGGTGGGCCGTGGACTCGTACCATAGAAGAAATTAATTTATCAGGTAAGCATAAATTTACTTTTCTTCTATAAGGTACGACGAGTCCACGGATTCATCCTTTACTTGTGGGATATAATACCAAAGCTACAGGACACGGATGAACAGGAGGGTCAAGACAGATGGTTAAACAGAAGGCACCACTGCTTGAAGAACCTTTCTCCCAAAAATAGCCTCCAAAGAAGCAAAAGTATCAAATTTGTAAAATTTGGAAAAGGTATGAAGCGAAGACCAAGTCGCAGCCTTACAAATCTGTTCAACAGAAGCATCATTTTTAAAAGCCCATGTGGAAGCCACCGCTCTAGTAGAGTGAGCTGTAATCCTTTCAGGAGGCTGCTGTCCAGCAGTCTCGTATGCCAAACGGATTATGCTTTTCAGCCAAAAAGAAAGAGGTAGCCATAGTTTTTTGACCTCTACGTTTTCCAGAATAGACAACAAACAAAGAAGATGTTTGACGGAAATCATTGGTTGCTTGCAAGTAAAACTTCAAAGCACGAACCACGTCCAAGTTATGCAACAGACGCTCCTTCTTAGAGGAAGGATTAGGACACAGAGAAGGAACAACAATTTCCTGATTGATATTCCTAATAGTAACAACCTTAGGAAGGAATCCAGGATGGTACGCAGAACCACCTTATCAGCATGGAAAACAAGATAAGGCGAGTCGCATTGCAATGCAGATAGTTCAGAAACTCTTCGAGCCGAAGAGATAGCAACTAAAAACAGAACTTTCCAAGATAGAAGCTTAATATCTATGGAATGCATAGGTTCAAACTGAAAACGAAATGGTGGAAACACATAAGCCAGGTTGAACGACCAGGGTACTGCTAGAGCATCTATCAGTACTGCCTGAGGATCCCTTGACCTGGACCCGTAACAAGGAAGTTTGGCGTTCTGACGAGACGCCATCAGATCCAATTCTGGTGTGCCCCATTGCTGAATCAAAAAAAATCCGCTTCCAAGTTCTCCACTCCTGGGATATAGATTGCTGATAGATGGCAAGAGTGAGTCTCTGCCCATCGAATTATTTTGGTAACCTCTATCATCGCTAGAGAACTCTTTGATCCTCCCCTGATGATTGATACATGCTACAGTCGTGATATTGTCCGAATCTTATGAATCTGGCCGAAGCCAGCTGAGGCCACGCCATAAGCGCGTTTAATATCGCTCTCAGTTCTAGAATATTTATCGGGAGGAGAGCATTCCCTTAGACAGATGATCCTGTGACAACCACCAAAGAAGAGAGTCTCTGGTCTCTTGATCCAGATTTATCTGAGGAGATAAATCTGCATAATCCCCATTCCACTGTTTGAGCATGCATAGTGGCAGTGGTCTGAGATGCAAGCGAGCAAACGTAACTATGTCCATTGCCGCTACCATTAGTCCGATTACCTCCATACACTGAGCCACTGACAGCCGAGGAATGGAAAGAAGAGATCGGCAGATGGTTAAAATCTTTGATTTCCTGACCTCCGTCAGAAAAATTTTCATGTCCACCGAATCTATCAGAGTTCCCAGGATCATTGGTAAAATAGTCTGAATGGTCTCCATCTTGAAGAATGGGACTCTGAGGAACTTATTTAGGATCTTGAGATCTAAAATTGGTCTGAAGGTTCCCTCTTTTTGGGAACCACAAACAGATTGGAGTAGAACCCCTGCCCCTATTCTGTTTTCGGAACTGGGCATATCACTCCCATGGTATATAGGTCTTCTACACAGCGTAAGAACGCCTCTCTTTTTGTCTGGTTTACAAACAATTGAGAAAGATGGAATCTCCCCCTCGGAGGAGAATCTTTGAAATCTAGAAGATACCCCTGGGTTAGAATTTCTAAAGCCCAGGAGTCCTGAACGTCTCTTGCCCGAGCCTGTCTTGGTGGCAGCAGCGGGCTTCTTGGCCTGTTTACCCTTGTTCCAAGTCTGGTTAGGTCTCCAGACTGACTTTGATTGAGCAAAATTCCCCTCTTGCTTTGCAGCAGGGGAAGAGGTAGAGGGACCACCTTTAAAGTTTTGAAAGGAACGAAAATCACTGTATCAGGCTTACCTTAAATATACCAGACACTGTCAGCATTTTCTAGACCTTATCTCTCTAGAAAAAAATATACAGAACATACCTCAAAGCAAGCAATCTGCAGACCGTCCCCCCAACTGAAGTTTTCTTTCCATACTCTTCAGTTATGTGTGAGAACAGCAATGGACCTTAATTACAAACTGCTAAGATCATCAAACCTCCAGGCAGAAGTCTTCTTCCAATTTCTGCCTGAGAGTAAAAACAGTACAACGCCGGTACCGTTTAAAAATAACAAACTTTTGATTGAAGGTAAAAACTACACTAAGTCACCACATCTCTCTTGATACTTCCTTTCTTGTCGAGAGCTGCAAGAGAATCACTGGGGGTGGCAGTTAGGGGAGGAGCTATATAGACAGCTCTGCTGTAGGTGTCCTCTTGCAGCTTCCTGTTGGGAAGGAGAATATCCCACAAGTAATGGATGAACCCGTGGACTGGATACACCTTTACAAGAGAAATAATTTTGTTTGGTCCTCATCTTATTTGTCTTATCCTGAGGAAGGGCATGGCCTTTCCCTCCAGTGATGTCTGAAATTATCTCTTTCAGTTCAGGCCCGAATAGGGTCTTACCCTTGAAAGGGATGGCTAAAAGCTTAGATTTTGATGACACATCAGCAGACCAGGACTTAAGCCATAACGCTCTACGCGCTAGAATGGCAAAACCCAAATTCTTTGCCGCTAATTTAGCCATTTGAAAAGCGGCATCTGGAATGAAAGAATTAGCTCACTTGAGAGCCCTCATTTTATCCAGAATATCATCTAATGGGGAGTCAACCTTAAGAGCCTCCTCCAGAGCCTTGAACCAAAAAGCAGCTGCAGTAGTTACAGGAACAATGCACGCTATAGGTTGGAGAAGAAAACCCTGATGAACAAAATATTTTCTTTAAAAGACCCTCTAATTTTTTATCCATAGGATCTTTGAAAGCACAACTGTCCTCAATAGGTATAGTTGTACTCTTAGCCAGGGTAGAAATAGCTCCCTCCACCTTAGGGACCGACTGCCACGAGTCCCGCATGGTGTCGGATATGGGAAACCTTTTCTTAAAAGTAGGAGGGGGAGCGAACGGAATACCTGGTCTATCCCACTCCTTAGTAACAATGTCCGAAATCCTCTTAGGGACCGTAAAAACATCAGTGTAGGTAGGAACCTCTAGATATCTGTCCATTTTACACAATTTCTCTGGAACTACAATAATGTCACAATCATCCAGAGTCGCTAAAACCTCCCTGAGCAATAAGCGAAGGTGTTCTAGTTTAAATTTATTAGCCGTCATATCCGAGTTTGTCTAAGGGAACATCTTTCCTGAATTAGAAATCTCTCCCTCAGACAGCAAATCCCTCACCCCCAACTCAGAACATTGTGAGGGTACATCGGATATGGCTAATAAAACGTCAGAGGGCTCAGCATTTTTTCACACACCAGACCTACTGCACTTCCCTTGCAACCCAGGCAGCTTAGATAAAAGCTCTGTGAGGGTAGTATTCATAACTGCGGCCATATCTTGCAGGGTGAAAGAATTAGACTCACTAGAAGTACTTGGCGTCGCTTGTGCTGGCGATAATGTTTGTGACACTTTGAGAATTAGATGGCATAACCTGATTCCCTTCTGAGAATCATCCTGCGACATACGTTTCGTAGCTAAAACAGAATTTATGCTTACCTGATAAATTTCTTTCTCCTACGGTGTGTCCGGTCCACGGCTTCATCCTTACTTGTGGGATATTCTCTTCCCCTACAGGAAATGGCAAAGAGAGCACACAGCAAGAGCTGTCCATATAGCCCCCCCTCTGGCTCCGCCCCCCAGTCATTCGACCGACGGTTAGGAGAAAAAGGAGAAACTATAAGGTGCCGTGGTGACTGTAGGGTAAAGAAAAATAAAAATTTTAAATTCTGTTTTCTCCTACATTGGTGTGTCCGGTCCACGGCTTCATCCTTACTTGTGGGAACCAATACCAAAGCTTTAGGACACGGATAAAGGGAGGGAACAAGTCAGGTAACCTACACGGAAGGCACCACTGCTTGCAAAACCTTTCTCCCAAAAACAGCCTCCGAAGAAGCATAAGTATCGAATTTGTAAAATTTGCCAAAAGTATGCAGAGAAGACCAAGTCGCTGCCTTACAGATCTGTTCAACAGAAGCCTCATTCTTGAAAGCCCATGTGGAAGCCACAGCTCTAGTAGAGTGAGCTGTAATTCGTTCAGGAGGCTGCCGGCCGGCAGTCTCATAGGCCAAACGGATGATGCTTTTCAGCCAAAAGGAAAGGGAGGTTGCAATAGCTTTCTGACCTCTCCTCTTACCAGAATAGACGACAAACAAAGAAGATGTCTGTCTGAAATCCTTCGTTGCTTCTAAATAGAATTTCAAAGCACGAACTACATCTAAATTATGTAACAAACGTTCCTTCTTCGAAACTGGATTCGGACACAGAGATGGAACAACTATTTCCTGGTTAATATTCATGTTGGAAACCACTTTTGGAAGAAAACCAGGCTTTGTACGTAAAACTACCTTATCTGTATGGAATACCAGATAGGGTGAAGCACACTGCAAAGCAGACAATTCAGAAACTCTTCTAGCAGAAGAAATAGCAACCAAAAACAGAACTTTCCAAGATAGTAACTTAATATCTATGGAATGTAAGGGTTCAAACGGAACCCCTTGAAGAACTGAAAGAACTAAATTTAGACTCCATGGAGGAGTCAAAGGTCTGTAGACAGGCTTGATTCTGACTAAAGCCTGTACAAACACCTGTACATCTGGCACGGCTGCCAGACGTTTGTGCAACAAAACAGACAGAGCAGATATCTGTCCTTTTAGAGAACTAGCTGACAAACCTTTATCCAAACCCTCTTGGAGAAAGGAAAGTATCCTCAGAATTTTAATTTTACTCCAAGAGTATCCCTTGGAGTCGCACCAACAGATATATTTTTTCCATATCTTATGGTAAATTTTCCTAGTCACAGGCTTTCTGGCCTGAATCAGAGTATCTATAACAGAATCTGAAAACCCACGCTTAGATAGAATCAAGCGTTCAATTTCCAAGCAGTCAGCTGTAGAGAAACTAGATTTGGATGTTCGAATGGACCTTGTACTAGAAGATCCTGTCTCAAAGGTAGCTTCCATGGTGGAGCCGATGACATATTCACCAGGTCTGCATACCAAGTCCTGCGTGGCCATGCAGGACCTATCAGAATCACCGAGGCCTTCTCCTGTTTGATCCTGGCTACAAGCCTGGGAAGGAGAGGGAACGGTGGAAACACATAAGCTAGATTGAACGACCAAGGCGCCACCAATGCATCCACTAGTGTCGCCTTGGGATCCCTGGATCTGGCTCCGTAGCGAGGAACCTTCAAGTTCTGACGAGACGCCATCAGATCCATATCTGGAATGCCCCATAGTTGAGTTAACTGGGCAAAGACCTCCGGGTGGAGTTCCCACTCCCCCGGATGGAAAGTCTGACGACTCAAATAATCCGCCTCCCAGTTGTCTACTCCTGGGATGTGAATTGCAGATAGATGGCAGGAGTGATCCTCCGCCCATTTGATAATCTTGGATACCTCTCTCATCGCCAAGGAACTCTTTGTTCCCCCCTGATGATTGATGTACGCTACAGTCGTCATGTTGTCCGACTGAAATCTTATGAATCTGGCCTTCGCTAGTTGAGGCCAAGCCAGGAGCGCATTGAATATCGCTCTCAGTTCCAAAATGTTTATCGGGAGAAGAGACTCTTCCCGAGACCATAGACCCTGAGCTTTCAGGGAGTCCCAGACCGCGCCCCAGCCTAAGAAACTGGCGTCGGTCGTGACAATGACCCACTCTGGTCTGCGGAAACTCATTCCCTGAGACAGGTGATCCTGAGTCAACCACCAGCGGAGTGAGTCTGTGGTTACCTGGTCTACTTGAATCTGGGGAGAAAAGTCTGCATAATCCCCATTCCACTGTTTGAGCATGCACAGTTGCAATGGTCTTAGATGAATTTGAGCAAAAGGAACCACGTCCATTGCTGCAACCATTAATCCTATTACCTCCATGCACTGAGCTATGGAAGGCTGAGGAATAGATTGAAGAACTTGACAAGCGTTTAGAAGCTTTAACTTTCTATCTATTATTGTTCCCAGAAAAGGAACCCTTGTGGACGGGGACAGGGAACTCTTCTATGTTCACCTTCCACCCGTGAGCCCTGAGAAAGGCTAAAACAATGTCTGTATGAGCCCTTGCTTTGGAAAGGGACGACGCTTGGATTAGAATGTCGTCTAGGTAAGGTGCTACAGCAATGCCCCTCGGCCTTAGAACCACTAGAAGGGACCCTAGCACCTTTGTGAAAATTCTGGGAGCAGTGGCTAAACCGAATGGAAGAGCCACGAACTGGTAATGTTTGTCCATAAAGGCGAACCTCAGGAACTGATGATGATCTTTGTGGATAGGAATATGCAGGTACGCATCCTTAAAGTCCACGGTAGTCATATATTGACCCTCCTGGATTGTTGGTAAAATCGTCCGAATGGTTTCCATTTTGAATGATGGAACTCTGAGGAATTTGTTTAGAATTTTTAAATCCAGAATTGGCCTGAATGTTCCCTCTTTTTTGGGAACTACAAACAGGTTTGAGTAAAAACCCAGACATTGTTCCGCTGTTGGAACTGGGTGTATCACTCCCATCTTTAATAGGTCTCCTACGCAATGTAAGAATGCCTGTCTCTTTATCTGGTCTGAAGATAAGCAAGACATGTGGAACCTTCCCCTTGGAGGAAGTTCCTTGAACTCTAGAAGATACCCCTGAGAGACTATTTCTAGTGCCCAGGGATCCGGAACATCTCTTGCCCAAACCTGAGCAAAGAGAGAAAGTCTGCCCCCTACTAGATCCGGTCCCGGATCGGGGGCTACCCCTTCATGCTGTCTTGGTAGCAGCAGCAGGCTTCTTGGCCTGTTTACTCTTGTTCCAGCCTTGCAATGGTTTCCATGCTGGTTTAGGCTGGGAAGCGTTACCCTCTTGTCTAGAGGCTGCAGAGTTAGGAGCCGGTCCGTTCCTGAAATTGCGAAAGGAACGAAAATTAGATTTGTTCTTAGCCTTGAAAGGCCTATCCTGTGGGAGGGCATGGCCCTTTCCCCCAGTGATGTCTGAAATAATCTCCTTCAATTCTGGCCCGAAAAGGATCTTACCTTTGAAAGGAATATTAAGCAATTTTGTTTTGGACGACACATCCGCCGACCAAGATTTTAGCCAAAGCGCCCTGCGAGCCACTATTGCAAAACCTGATTTTTTTTGCCGCTAATTTTGCCAATTGAAAAGCGGCATCCTAAATAAAGGAATTAGCCAACTTTAGTGCGTGAATTCTGTCCATGACTTCATCATATGGAGTCTCCTTTTGGAGCGAATTTTCTAGTTCCTCGAACCAAAAAGACGCCGCCATGGTGACAGGAATAATGCACGAAATCGGTTGAAGAAGGAAACCTTGCTGAACAAATATCTTTTTAAGCAATCCTTCCAATTTTTTATCCATAGGATCTTTGAAAGCGCAACTGTCCTCAATAGGAATAGTTGTGCGCTTGGCAAACGTTGAAACTGCCCCCTCTACCTTAGGGACCGTTTGCCATGCGTCCCTTCTGGGGTTGACAATGGGGAACATTTTCTTAAATATAGGAGGGGGAACAAAAGGTACATCTGGCTTCTCCCACTCCTTAGTCACTATGTCCGCCACCCTCTTGGATATCGGAAAGGCATCAGCGTGCACTGGGACCTCTATGAATTTGTCCATTTTGCACAACTTCTCTGGAATCACCAAAGAATCACAATCATCAAGAGTAGCTAGCACCTCCTTAAGCAGGGCGCGGAGATGTTCTAGCTTAAATTTAAATGCCACGATATCAGGTTCTGCCTGCTGAGAAATTTTTCCTGAATCAGAAATTTCTCCCTCAGACAGACCCTCCCTCACTGCCAACTCAGATTGATGTGAGGGTATAACAGATAAATTATCATCGGCGCCAACTTGCTCATCCTCTGTATTTAAAACTGAGCAATCACGCTTTCTGGGAAATGCTGGCAGTTTGGATAAAAGATTTGCTATAGAATTATCCATTACTGCTGTTAATTGCTGCATAGTAACAAGCATTGGCGCGCTAGATGTACTAGGTATCGCCTGCGCGGGCAAAACTGGTGTTGACACAGAAGGAGAGGATGATGAGCTATCCCCACTACCTTTATTTGAAGAATCATCTTGGGCAACCTTATTAAATGTGACAGTACTGTCCTTACTTTGTTTGGACGCCATGGCACAATTTGCACATACATTTAAAGGGGGAACCACCTTGGCTTCCATACACACAGAACATATGCTATCTGAAGGTACAGACATGTTAGAGAGATTTAGGCAGGCTATTAATGCAATAAAAACGATTTTAAACAAAACCGTTACTGTCTCTTTAAATAATAAAAAGAGCACACTTTATTTTTGAATGTTCGAAAACCTATCAAAGAAACGTCCGATCTTTATGAAAATTACACCCTAGTGTCTTAATGCCTTGACAGTATTGCACCCCAAATTTGAAGTCTCTAACCCCAAAAATGAGCAAACCGGAGTAAAAAGTACAAATTACTGCTTTAACCACACTACAGTCCCTGCCACAGCTTTGCTGCGGCTTTTACCTTCCTTTAGGGGTTATTCTCCACAGTAATAAGCCTTTGAGTCCTTTTCTCAGCTACAGGACCCTCTCACATGAAGCTGCATGCACTGCCTATGAAAGTAACTGCGCAGCTGAGGCGCGAAAATGAGGCCTCCTCCTGCATACCAGAGTGAAGGGGCCTTTCTGACTAGATTAGGCGTCTAACCAACTGCCAGGTGCAATAAAAGTTCCCAAAAGTGTTTAAAAGTTCACCAAACACTCCAAATGTCACATAAACATGATAAAAACAAATCGATTTAGCCCACAGAAGTGTCAACCAGCATAGAGCCCAATTTTATAAGCCTAATTCTGTTACTGAGTCTAAGAAAATGGCTTACCGATCCCATAAGGGAAAACTGACAGTCTTCTAGCATTACTATGTCTTGTTAGAAAATAGACTGGTCATACCTGAAGCAGATAAGTCTGCAAACTGCTCCCCCCAACTGAAGTTCTCTGGTTTCAACAGTCCTGAGTGGGAACAGCAATGGATTTTAAGTTACTGGTGCTAAAATCATACTCCTCTTAACAGAAATCTTCTTCACTTTCTGTTGTAGAGTAAATAGTACAAACCGGCACTATTTTAAAATAAACTCTTGATAGAAGAAATAAAACTACAACTAACACCACATACTCTTTACCATCCCCGTGGAGATGCTACTTGTTTAGAGCGGCAAAGAGAATGACTGGGGGGCAGAGCCAGAGGGGGGCTATATGGACAGCTCTTGCTGTGTGCTCTCTTTGCCATTTCCTGTAGGGGAAGAGAATATCCCACAAGTAAGGATGAAGCCGTGGACCGGACACACCAATGTAGGAGAAAATATGTTCTTTGCAATTTATTGACCTTTCAGTGAATGAGGGACACATTCTAAGTGGGGGTTCCACAATGGCTTCTAAACATATTGAACAATGACTTTCTTCAATGTCAGACATGTTGAAAAGGCTAGTAATGACCACAAACTTTATTTAGTGAAAAAAAATAATCTTAAAAAACGGTACTGCGCCTTTAAGCGCAAAAAAGCATACACGTTCTGCAAAACTGCTTTAAAATGCACCAAATATTTCAAATTTTTGCAAGCAGACTCAATATGTGTAGTTAAGTTTGCCCCACAAGGAAATTTAACATTTAACCCCTAAATGTGCAAACCGGATTGAAATTAGGCCTAAATCCGGAAAAAACACCCCCAGCACCTTGCCACAGCCCTGCTGTGGCGCCTACCTGCCCTCAGGGATAGTAAATATGTGGTTAAAGCTTTGATTTGGCCCAAAACATTCACAAGGGCCCTCAGGAGTTGGAGCTTGCTGCGTAAAAACAACTGCGCATCTGAGGCGCGAAAATAGGCCCCACCCATGTTACTCGATGTCTCTACAGCCTCAAAGAACCGCACCAGAGCGGTTTTAAACTAGCCATGTGGGTTCTGAGACCCAAAAAAAAAAAGTTTACCCTCAATAAAGTTGTCAAAAAAACGTTAATGCCCACAAAACCTTAACAGCACTCCCAGTTCATAAAACGTTTGCCCACAAACATTCAAAACTCAGTGTCAACCATTTTTTAATTATCCCCTTATGCAAGCTTATAATGCCTTTCTATAGCTCTTAGGATTACTGCTTACCCTCGTGGGGATACTGTCAGCCTTTCTGAAATACACAGTCTCTCCAGAAAAAAAATGACTGAGCATACCGCATTGCTATATAGCATGAAAACGTTCCTCACACTGAAGTTTCTTGTACCCCTCAGCCTCTGTGGGAACAGCACCGGATCTTAGTTACAAATGCTAAGATCATCATCATCCTCCAGGCAGAAGTCTTCATCCATCTGCTGCCTGAGAGTAAATAGTACACACCGGTACCATTTAAAACAAAAAACTCTTGCTTGAAGAAATTAAAAACTAATATTTTATCACATCTTTCACTTTACCCTTCCTAGTACTTAGAGTAGGCAAAGAGAATGACTGGGGGGTGGAGCTAAGGGAGGAGCTATATAGACAGCTCTGCTGTGGTGCTCTTTGCCACTTCCTGTTAGCAGGAGGATAATATCCCACAAGTAAAGGATGAATCCGTGGACTCGTCGTACCTTATAGAAGAAAGATCCTTTCCCGCCCGTGATGTCAGAAATAATCTCTGCCAAATCAGGTCCAAACAAGGTCTTCTCCTTGTAGGGAATCACCAAAAGTTTAGACTTGAATGAAACATCCGCTGACCAGGATTTCAGCCACAATGCTCTACGGGCCAATATAGCGAAACCGGATATTTTGGCTCCTAACTTAATGACCTGTAAGGAAGAGTCAGTAATAAAAGAATTGGCTAACTTTGACATTGACTTGCGTGAGAAAACAAGCAGGCAGTGA